>NW_020885025.1:0-327 GCF_003945725.1 Corapipo altera
CATCCCTCCACCCACCCATCCATCCATCCATCCCGGAGGTTGCACACAAGCTGAGGAAGATCCCCCATAGAAGTCTCTGCTCCAGAGCGAGCTCTGGCTGTTGGCATGGGCTGGGCAAGGTCAACCTGCGCCCTTGGAGACGGGGACATGGAAAATCAGGATGAGGCCAAGGCAAGGAAGGAGGGATGAGGTGGAAAAACAGTGTTTTGGTGACGAAGGGCAAGATTTGACTCCAGATGATCTTCCTGAGCAGCTCCAGGATGGGAGATGCCATGGCCCCGAGAGGAACTGGGACGAGATGCCGGCGACTCTCCTGCCCTTTCCACC
>NW_020885025.1:337-33614 GCF_003945725.1 Corapipo altera
GGCTATGCAAAAGCATTGGGAATTTGGATGAAATGACCCCCAGCTTAGACATCCCGGTCCAGGATTTGCCCTGGAATATGTTCCATCTCCCAAAAAGCATCTGGTTTGTCTGTGTGACCCTCATCTGTTTAAACCACCAGGAGAAACAAACACTCCTGAAAGAGGAACCAGAAAGAGAAATAATTTAAAAAGAGAAAAAATAGAAAGAAACCAAAACCACCTTGTGTTTGCACCAGCAGGTTCTGCTGTCCAGCACTGCAGGAAACTTGTTTTTCCTCTTTTTACCCCAAAACAACTGGAATTGCATGGTCAGGGATGGCCTCACCTCCCTGCGATCTGTGGGCTGGGAAAACAGAGGTGTAAAATCATCAGTTTGGAAGAAAATTAGTAGAAAACCAGCTTCTCTTTCATAATTTTCACTTCCCAATTCCTGCCCCCCCCCCCCCCCCCCCCCCCCCCAATCTGGTATTTCAGTTGTCAGGGAGGAGAACAAACCTGATTTAAATCCTCCTTTGCTTAAAAAAACCCAACCCAACCCCAAATCCCTCCCATCTCATAAAGGGGTTTCGGCGTCACTTGGAAATTTTAAAATCAGCAGGATTTTGAGCTGGTTTGTTTTAGTAATTGATATGTTAATGTATTTGTAGCCCTCTTGGTGTGACAGTGCTGGAATTTGCCAGCCCCTGGAATTTGCTAGGCAGAAGGAAAACTGTGATCCCATGGGAACAAGTGTTACCTGCTAACAAAGATGGGATTGAAACCCTGGGGGTTCTGGGAGTTTTTGGGTCGCTCTGAGGGATTTTTGGGCTCATTTGTGCTTCCCTGGGAGGAGGCAACAAAACAAAATAGAGGAAAATGCCCTGTTTGGGGGAAAACCAAAGGAGGAGCTGCTGGATTGAGTGGGAAAGGGACTGGAAGAGCCCATTTCTCCTCCACTGCACTAGTCCCTGTCTTTGGGGGGGTTTTGGCAGCCAGGTTTGGTCTTCAGAAGCCATGTGGGGTCTTTCAAAGCTTCTTGGGATCTTGGAAAGCCTTTGGGGGGGTCTTTAAAATCTTCTCAGAGTCTTTGCAACCCTTCTGGGGTCTCCTAAAGCTTCCCAGTAACTTACGACTCTTTGGGATTCTTTGCCAGCCATGCAAGGTCTTTGTAGGCTTTTTAAGGTCTTTGCAAGGCTTTGGGGTCTCTTAAAGCTTCTTTGGGGTCTTTGGGAGCCTTTGTGGCTCTAAAGTGTTCTCAGAGTCTTTAGAGCTCTGCTGAGGTCTCCTAAAGCTTCCCCGGGACTTTACAACCCTTTTTCTTTGTGACCCGTTCAGGACCTTTCAAACGTTCTTTAGGATCTTTGCAAGGCTTTTGGGGGTCTCTCAAAGCTTCTTGGGATCCTTGCAAGCCTCTGGAGGTGTTCACGGAGCTGCTGGTGTTGGGAACAGGCACGAGGACCTGCCTGATCCGTCTCAGTGAAATCCTGGGTGACTCCATCCCTGGTTTGTTAAATCAGCCTCAGTTTGTGCTGCCAGAACGGGGGTTTTCAGGAGGCAAAAGTGCCTTTAGCGCTGCAGCTCCGCTCTGGGCTATCGGGTGGGAGATCAGCAGCCTGCCAGGACACAGAGATATCCATGGATATCCGCAGGGAGATGTCTGGAGGCTCGTGGTTCCCTGGCTGTGGTCAGGCTGGTCAGAGGAGTTCTCTGGGTCCGTCTCAAGATCAGATCAGCCAGATTAGGAGCTGCTCTGCATGAACTCCCTGCTGCTGTGGGAGCTCTGCCTGCCTTCCTTTCCAGCCCCTGGGAGCAGATCCCAGCTCTGGGGCTTGCAAACAGCCCCACGGAGCTGATTCCAGAGGGTTTTCCCTGAGGAGCACCCGGAGGTGGGTCCCTGGGGGGTTCACACCCAGGGGGGCTGGATCAGGGATTTTGGGGTCATTCTGTGGCTCCCTCGTGTAGGCACGAACCTTATTCCAGTGAGTAGGAGGGAAATGTTCCCCCATGGAGACCTTCCAAGCTGACCTTTCATGTTTAGGAGGTGCAAACAGGTGCCCATCCCGAGAGAGCCACGAGGCGCTGCCTGTTCCTGCCCGTTCCTGCCCGGAATTTGGGAAGAGGCAGCTCCGAGGAGGCCAAACCAACGCACTGGGGAGGATGAAGGCAAAGCTGAGCCCCCCCCGGCATTGCTGCTGCCTCTGGAGGTCTTTGCAACACGCCCTGGAGAGGGGGGTGTTTATAGGGATATTTATAGGGCAGCCAACTGAATGCAAAGCTGGGGCAGAGCGTGGGCAGGGTGAGCACGGGGGGACGTGCACGGCTCCAGCCCCGGGGAAAAGCAGTTTTATGGGATGCTTTGCTCCTGGATTATGGTATGGAGCCTCTCTGCAGGCAGACACCTGTGTTTTGTGGAGGAGAAAGGACGGAGGGGGATTTTTGGGGCTTTCTGGTTGCAAAGCTGGGAGATTGGCACCAAAAAGCTCTTTTTACTGGTCCAAACCAGCGTCTCCCCATTATTCCCTGGCTTCCAACTGGGATGGGGAATGCTTGGTGGCTGTCTGGGATGCTCCAGCCCTGCTGTTACAGCTATGTGCCTAAAGAAAATAAACCCTCCTGCAAACCCCAGCGGGACTTGATAACTGGTTTGATGTCTTGCCCTATTGCAAGTAATTAGGCTGACATGGCTCTTAAAAGTTCCTGCCTGCAATTAGACATGCAGAGTAATAAATAAGGGGTAATTATCGGCTTAGGGAGATTATCAAACTTTCCTTGACGGAGTGGTGGTGCAGGATGGGTGAGAAGAAACGCCCCAGAGGGATCTGAGCTATTAATGGGATTCCCGGGGCAGCACTGAGGGGGGTCGGGTCTGGCTCAGTCGTGGCTAAAACCAGGCTGATGTTGGGCAAAAGCCAAAGTCAGGCCCAAAAGCAGGCGGGCCGAGCTCCTGCAGTTTGATGGACAGGCAGGATCCCGTCTGTCATGTCCCAGGGATCTTAATGGCAACTTTCTCAGGACAAGGTGTTATTAGGAAGAAACACTCAGCTCTGAATGGGCCCGATGACTTAAAATGCTCATTCTGCCTGTGCACAGGCATGTCGGGCTAATAGCAGGTGGAGGAGGAAGAGGAGGGGAGTGGAGGTCCCACCCAACCCAGACGAGGTGTTTGGGGCCTGCCCGAGCCCCTGCAGGGATTGTGGCAGCTCCAAATGCCTGGGACTGACCATGCTGGAAAAATCCACCCAGACCCGACAGAGCTCTGGGCTCTGCGTGTCCATCCCTCCTGCCCGGGTGTGATCCCAGGGGGATTTGGAGAAACACTCTCTGCTGAAGGCCCTGGTGCTCCCTGGGAGCCCGAAACCACCGTCTTCCCCCTCCCTGCAGATTACAGACCACGCCGGCCTGACCCTGTGGGGATTAAGGTGTGTTCCCTGTCCGGCACCAGGAACCAGCCGAGCAGGATACGGGGCTCCAATCCCAGCAGGCAGCAAGCTCAGCACCGTGCCCAGTCCAAACCAGTGAGACCAGCAGCCACGAGTGGGGAGCCCAACCTGCAGCTCCCTTCAGGAGAGATGCTGCCGTGGCCAAACTCGTCCACAGAGGATGCTCTGGGAACTCCTCACCCGCTTTTCCAGCTCTGCTTCTGCCCAGCTCCAAGTTTTGGGGATCCACGAGGTCCTTGAGAACCAACACAATTCCCAAATCTAGGAACACCAGGAGTTTGGGTTGGGCTGGTGTTTGGAAAATGGGGTTTTATCTGAAATCTCCAGCAAGGAGAGCTCTGGGAGAGCCCGGAAACCCCACTGGTGTTCCCCACCGGAGCATCCCGCCGCTCGTCCAGGCTCCCACGAACTTATTAAAGCTGTTCTCGCATCCGAGACACAGAGCTGGGGTTTTGTTGCTGCAATTAAAGTCGGAGGGAGCCCTTTAATGTGTCCTGGCTGGGAGATGTGTAAAGCAACCAGTTTGATCTCCCAGGGGAACGGCGGCTCCTCCGGCTGAGCACGCGCTGCTCGCTGCCCTGCCGGGGACAGGGCCCCCGACTCTGCTGAGCTCACTTGGACCTTCCCAGCTCCCAGGGGGTCCTACCACTCCCAAAACCGGGTTTCTCCTCATTCCAGCCCTCTCCTGCCCATTGCATCCCTAAACTGAACACATCCCCACACGAGAATGAGCCATGTGGCAATGGGACACTCTCAGTCCCTGTGTTGCCTTTTCCTCCATCTCAGCTCCATCCCCCAGACCTCCTTCCCATCTCAGTCTTGCCTGGCTTCCTCTTTGCAGGCAGGCAAATCCTCCTGGGATGACCTGGAGAGAGATGGCTATCTCCAGCAATGCCACCTTCCAGCGGAGGGGATGATTCTCATGGGATCTTTGCCCAAAAAACCCCAATCCCCTGAAACACAAGGTCCAAGCGAAACACGGAGAACTTTTAATTTCCATGGGAAGCCTCCTGTTGGTTTGTTGTTTGTTGTTTTCCCCTTCCCTGCCAAACAAGCAGTTTTCCCTGTGCCTGTTTCTGCCCGTCTTCGGTCCTCGGGACTCCTTCTGATGGGAAGGAGCGACCTGAGCAAACATTTCCTTTAGTCCAGCTTTGTTCAGGCTTTGCCCCGATACTGCAGCCGAGGCCGTGAGTCACCTGTGCAGAGGCCACACGGAAAATTTGGGTTGTTTTAAAGAAAAAGCTTCATTTCAATGATAATATTGTAATAACCCCAAACAAGCCCGTCGTACTGCTGGAGGAGTAACACATGTTTAATGCATTAGAGCCTTGGAGGGTTTAGATAGAGCCGTAAAGGAATGAAAAGGGGGAGAAGGAATCCCTAAAAGCTCAGTGCTGAGCATCCCAGGGCAGGGCTGGGTGTCACCTCTACCCCATGTCCCCTCCCTGGGACTGCCCTATCGCCTCCATCTCCTCGAGTGGGGCGGCAGCTCGTTGGGTGCTGGAGGTGCTGGAGGTGGAGACAGCAGGGTCCCCTGGCCGAGCCCCGTCATCGAGGGAAGGAGGAGTTAAATTCCCCTGTCTTTTAATCCAGTCCTGCTGGTTTCCCTGCAAAGCCAGGCAGCAGTTTCCCTCCCATGCAGCCACCGTGCCCGGCACACCATGCCCCAGCGTCACGTCATGCAGATGTCCACCAGCCACGCCACCTACGGCGTCTGCGTTCTGGGCACCGAGGTCTTCCTCGACACGCGCCGGTAAGGTCGGGCTGGGGGGTTCCCGCCATTTTCCGTAGGGCTGGTGGGGTTTGGAGGAGCCCAACGGTGTTTTGGAGCAGTGAGGGAAGCTCAGAGCTCATTCAGAGCCCACACCAGGAGCTCACCCAGCCCTTGGAGGGCCGTGTCCTGCCAGGCGTGTTCCAGGGGGATGTCCCCCGGGGAAGGATGTTGGCTCTGGCGAGGTGTCGAAGCGTTGCTGAGCCGTGACAATTTGGAGGCAAAGCCCAAGCACACCCTGGCTAAACCCGGATCTATTTCTGGCTGGGAAAACATTGGGCAAGAACAATTCAAGCTCAGCAACTTGGAGCTAAAACGGGCTAAAGGATAAAATGCGTGGCTCAGGCAGAAAAAATCCACTGGCGGGTTTTGCACGGGCAATTCCAGGAGAGGAGATTCTTCTGGAATTAAATACAGGGGTTGGTTTATTGGTCAGATACGAGGCCGTGTTTACCCTGCTGTTACAGGGTCATTATTTAATAAATCAGGTTTATAATGATACAGACAGGACAAGTCAGTCGGCATCGCAGCAATTATTGGGGTTGTGTGTTGGAGCCGGGCCAGGATGTGCCGTCGTCCCCCTCCAAGGGCTTTGCACTGAACTTTACCTGCCCTAAAAGAGTCTTATTTTCTCTCTCAACCAGACGGGAATATATAAAACCTATTGTTTGCAAGTTTTTTCCTGATTTAGGACTCAAAGCACACTCAGATCTATTTAAACATGAGGCTTGAGCCCCAAAATGGGCTGATTTGGCTCCTCTGTAGCAAATTTGAGCTTTGGACCAAAAAAGCAGATGGTGGATGCTTTTTCCACTAAAAAAATGGGATCATTTTATTCCAGGACAGCACCAGCTGGGGGGAACTTGGTGATTGATGCATCAAGTTTTGACTGTGGTTTGGGCTGTTTTGGGACAGAAAATGGAGTTTGGTGGGAATCTGGTGATGATGAGGTGGGAGGGCTGAAAAAACAGAGCAAATAGACCCAAACTGGAGAAGTCACAACATCCAACAATGCGCAGGTAGATTTACAACCAGGGCAGTAAAATCAGGGCCAACTGACCCAAATTGGAGAAGTCATGATATCCAACAATGTTCAGGTGGATTTACAACCAGGGCTGTAAAACCCGAGCAAATAGACCCAGACTGGAGGAGTCACGACATCCAACACCGTGCAGGTGGATTTGTGACATTACACGATGTTAGAGATGGGGGATGACAAGGGAGATGGTGCTTTAATTTCCCCTTACAAGCTGCTGCAGGCAGCAGGGATGCCATGCCAAGAGCAACACTGGCAATAAGTCTCCTCTGTGTCAGTTTTTTGATGTTCTCCCTTTTGTTCTCGCTGTTGAAATTTCCCACCTTGCTCCTTGTTGGAGGCTCCCGATGGCAGACAGGTTGGAGCACTCGTGCTCCAGGGATGGAGGTGCTGGGGCTGTAATGAGCAGGTAGGCAGCACTTCAAAGGCTGCCAGAGGATGTCATGCAGGTGGGGTGTGGGTTCTCCATGCTCGGATTTGGGCTCTGCTCCAAGTTGGAGCATCTCTCAGCTCAAGGGATGGTCCTGCGATAACCATCTCCCTGGATGGTTGACATTAAAAATTATCCTGGCTCTTGGTCAGGGTTTTGTCACAGGATGCTGACATTTTGGACATTTTCTTGGTGTTGTGGAGGGAGGTTGGATGCCCAAACTTCAGCGATTTGCAATCCAGGCTTAACCACGGAGGGATGTGCCGGAGCTCCAGCGGGAGCTCTGCTTGCTCAACACCACCACAGAGATAGGATGCAGAAAACTCAACCATTTCATCACCCCAAGATGGTTTATGAGCCCTTTCCACCTGGTTAAGACTGGATTTTAATTCCAGGTTCAAGCAGAGGAGAACTGGAGGGACAACTTGGTCTCTAACCCAATGCTCTGTTTCAGATCTACCCCCAAAGCTGCCACGTCATTTGACGTCCACGCCACCTCGGCGGTCACGGTCCACATCATCCACAGCCCCACCACAAAGCCCATGATTAACTCCAGGTGGCCCCTGGATCCTGACATAGAGGTCGTGGTGACAATCGATGTCACCAGCAGGACCGTCAATGACAATAAGGTCAGTTGGGTTTTTATGCACTGAAACCAGAAAAATGAGTCCAATTTCCCAGGAAGACAGGGAGGGTAATGGGCAGCCTCTAAGCAGTCGAGTCAGTACTAGGTAGTGCTGACATTGGGCTTGTTTTCATGGAAAAAAACTCAAACAGAATTGTGTAATTAGCACATACCAAGAATGAAACTGAGAAGGAGAAGGAGATTCCATTTTGTACCCTCCTGATGACACAGTGCCAGTTGCAAAAGCCGGTGCCAGGCAGCAAAGGTCCTCCAAACTTGGCTGTTTCCGTGCCCGTTTTTGTTCTGAACCAGACAGAAACAGTTCAGGTGAATTAACTGGGCTGTTTCCATGCCCATTTTTGTGCTGAACCGGGCAGAAACAGTTCAGGGAACTCTGATTAACAGAGAATGACTTGGGTGAACCCTCCAAGAACTGCTTGTTGGTCAATGCAATGAGCGAGAAGCCCTGCTCAGCTTTTTGGGACGTGGGCCATGACATGGGGGTGTCTTTGCAGGTTAAGATCTCCTACTATGGCCGGGAGGGCAACGAGCTGGCAGTGGCCTGGCTGTACCTCACGTGTGTCGGTAGGTGTTCCACAAACCCGGGCCAGACCTTGCTGATGTCAAGAGCTGGTTGGGTTCGTGGGATGGGAGTTAAGTGGGGGGCACGGGGAGGAGGTTTGGGTGTTCACCGGTGCTGACGAACAAGAGGGAAACAATTAAAATGTTATTACGCTGCCTTATATGGTGCAAAAGAGAGGGGCTGGGCCGGGTCCCCACCCAGCACACCCCGAGCATCCTCCTCTGCTTGCCAACACCAGGCACTGGGACAAGAGGATCCAAGGGAGATCTCCTCACCCACCTTTGCCCGACGTCCTCCTCCCCCTCAACGTCCGTCACAGGTGGGGGAGAGGAACGGGCACCAAAGTGTTGTCTGACCTATTTTAGAAGTTTAGGGTGAGATGAATCATTCCCTCCAGATGCCTGTTTTTCCCTGCTGACTACAAAGGGAGTCTAGACAACCAGTCTGGATGCAGAAGCCTTCCACCTGGATGGATTAATTACCTCAAATTTGAGATTTTCTAAAGTGCTCACATGACACTGTGTCCTGAAGTCATGAATGTGCCTCCCAAATTTGGACCTGAGAAGGCTGAAGGTTTCCCACGTCCCTCAGCTGATGGGCTCCACTGGAGCCGTCTGGGGCTACCACGGCCACAGGGCTTTGGCCTTGCAAATGTTCTTCTCATGGTTAGACTTAGACTTTCCTTCCCAGCTTCTCCATGTCCTCCTCTCCGCTTAATCCCGGTATTTTCCATATATGGCATATCCCTCTCAAAGGAGGTTTTTTATTAGGGTTTGGGTGAGGTTGCTGGTAAACCTCTGCTTTGTAGCAGCAGAGGCAGAAATTTGGGCCAAGAACAGGAGGGAAAGTCCTTCTCAAGTGTTGCGTCAAACCTTGGAATTATTTAGGTGTTCACTCAACCACAGGGAAAACACTTTTTTGTGCCTCCACCGTGTTTTGGCTTCCTAAAAAACACAACCGTAAATGTGAAATTGGTGAAAACATAAAATACACCATAAAATGGGGATGTCCCAGCTGGGAACCAAAATGGGAGAAGGCAGCTGGAAATCGAAGGGGGAAAACCATGAAAAAGCCATTGGGTTGGATTTTCTACCAGCCTTTTGTTGGAGATGTTGGGTCTGGAGCAGCTTTGGAGTATGAAGTTGGGGTTGGTGCTGGATGAGCCCAAAATGGCACCAAGAGCTCATTCTCCTGCCCATGGTTCCTTCTCTTCATTCCTCAGATGTGTCCCTAGACGTGGACTGGAGCCGGAGCGGCAGAGTGAAGAGCAAAGGGAAGGACAAGGTAACAAGGAGCTTTGCTGGAGGGGCAGTCCCGGCCTATCCATTTGTAGTCTCTTCCCTGAAAATCTCCAGGAAGGAGAGGGACTTGGGTGGTGTCTGAATTAGGGCAAATAACCTGGGAAATCCTCAACCTACTAATTGAGGAGGAAGAGACTTTATTTTCTTATTCCGTGTCAAAATTTTCTATGTCTCCAGTCCAACCCTGAGGATCCCGTAGGACAAAACCCTCCGCTTTTTCTTCCCTCTGCTTTCTTCTTTCTTTTCCTTTTTGGACTTGAAAGAGATCACTAAATGAGTTTAGCAAACAGCCAGAGATTTACCCCTTTGGCAACAAATCTGCATATGCCCAAGCCCTTAAGTTGGGCTAATTAAGTGCAGCCCAATCAACAGTGCAAATCGTGTATCGAAGGGGACGTGTCTCTGGAAACGGTGCAACCTTGTCCAGAGGAGGCCTGGCAGATACTTTCTGCCTGGTCAGAAGATAAGATCTCTTCCAAATAGTCTTTACTGACCCTGCTAGAAGCTGAGGTTCGGAAACTTAGTGCCTTGAAAGCATCACTGGGGTTTGGGTTGTCCTCCAAGCGGGGAGGACAGTGGGCGTTTCCCCAGTTAGTGAGGAGGGTGGGATGGGGTGGGGGGAATCTTGCTCCAATCCTCTTTTGGCTCTTCTCCTCCAGGCCAAGTGGACATGGGGTCCGGATGGACATGGTGCTGTGCTGCTGGTCAACTGTGACCGGGACAGCCCCGGCACGGGGGGGCCGGACAGCGGCCAGGCGGACATACGGACCCCCGCAGGTCAGTGTCAACCACGGTCCGAGAGCACCCAAGGGCTCTCACTGGGGCCTTTCCTACTGGCAGCACCTCCATCCCCTCTCTCCACACCCCCTCTCTCCACCTTTCCCCCCTAGACCTGAAGGACATGTCCATCATGCTGCTGAGGACCCAGGGGCCCAGCGCCACCTTTGCCGAGTACCAGGTGGTCCTGCACATCTCTGAGACGGACGCGGATAAAGTGCGGGTTTTCCACGCTATCCGTGAGTATTCCTTCCTTCCTTCTTTCCCACATATTTGAGCACGACCCCAAGGTGAGCAAACCCTAAATTTTCCATTCGTTGGGGCACCTCCATTTGTTGGAAACACTCGTTTATCCCCAAAGCTCCTCTACCGCGGTGGAAGGTGGGGCTACATGGAAAAAATCAAGGGGGAAAAAAGATCAAAAAAGGTTTTTCCCCACAAGGTTGATGAAATTTTGGCATTCCTGTGGAGAGGAAAACCCAGCACCCCTTTGGCATGGGCAGTGACCCAAACCCCAGAGCAGCCCATCCCGTTCTGCCTTTGAATGCCCTGGCAGCTCTGTCCCTGGCAGGTCCCCACCGAAAATCAGGTCAGGGCAGCCAAGGGTATCATTAGATACTTAACTTGAGCCACGCACCTTGAAAGGGTTGGACCTGAGGGTATGGAGTCCTCCTTGTCCCAGGAAGATCAAGTGTGTTCCCCAGGGAGGAGGAGGAGGCACCCCCACTCCCCTCCAACTGTGCGGGCATTGACCCCACCAGGGCCTCCTGCCAGCCCAGGGCAGGTTGGTCACCGTGTCCTGGGGGTGTCTTGGTGGTTCTGCAGGGAGTGACTCACACCCCCACTACAAGCCCGTGCTGGGGCCGGACAAGCTCTCCTACGTGCTGGACCCTGTGGGCAGTGGGGAGAACACCTTCTATGTGGAAGGGTTGGCCTTCCCCGACAGGGGCTTCTCTGGGCTCGTTTCCTTCAGTGCCAGCTTGCTGGAGGTCCCCCACAAGGTACGTGAGGTTTGCCCCATCCCCTGAGCCCCCTCAGTGGTTGGGTTTCCAAACACTGCTTCCTGCTGGTTCTGCCCCTCACAGAATTCCCCGGGCACCCCGATTTTCACGGATACGGTGGTTTTCCGCGTGGCTCCCTGGATAATGACCCCCAACACCCAACAGCCTCTGGAGGTTTTTGTCTGCAGGTAGGAGGGGTGTCACCCCACTGCTCTCCTGCCTTGGGGGACTCTTCAAGGAGGAGTTTTAGGCCCTTCTTTGTGGTGCACCAACAATGGGGTGAGCCAGGCTTTGTGGGGGTGATATTTGGGAATGGAACCCGATGTCACTGTTATTGCAATGCCAAGGAGAAAGGCTGGAGGCTGCTCTCCAGGTCTGTCCCATGCAGGACTGTTGCCCAGTGTGTTTAGGAGGGAGGAATGTGCTGCATGGTTGGGGTTGTGGGAAATTCTCGTGATCCTACTCCTCAGTCCCCCCTCTCCCTCCAGCATCAAACAAGGCTCAGATTCAAACGAGGCCTTTCTGGAAGGGATCAAAGTCCTGCTGAAGAAAGCCAACTGCAAGCTGACCATCTGCTCGGAGCAGGACACCCGGAGCGACCGCTGGATCCAGGTCATCAGTCCGTGCTTGCCCATCAATCCGTGCTTGCCCATCAATCCATGCTTGTCCAGCAATCCAGGCTTGCCCATCAATCCATGCTTATCCAGGATTGCTGAATCCATACTTGTCCATCAGTCCAGGCTTGCTCTCTGTGACTCTTCTGGTCCCTTACAGGCTCTTGGGGCACATAAGGTGTCACTCCCATTGCTGGCACCCCCTGGAGGGACTGGTTGCTTGGGAAGCACTTGAATGCCAGGGATAGACCAGGCAGCTGGGAACTAAAGCCAGGGAAATGCTGCTGGTGGTGGAAACCAGCACGGGCAGGAATGGGGTCCAGGAATCCTGGAACTGGAAGAGGGACACAGTGGGGCATTGGAAGAGGGGCCTCATTGCCAGAGGGACCCCGTGGGGCTTTGGAATAGGGTGTCTACTGCAAGAGGGACCCGACTGCAAGAGGGGACTCCATGGGGCATTGCAAAGGTGACCCCACTGCAAAAGGGACCCCTTGGGACTTGGGAAGAAGGACTTCATGGGAGATTCCATGAGGGATCCCGTTGCAGGAGGGGACCTCATGGAGCTTTGCAAGAGGGTCCCCACTGCAAGAGGGATCCCATGGGATTTTGAAGAGGGAACTCATTGCAGGAAGGATCCCAAGGGATACTACAAGGGGGACCCCATTGCAAAAGAGACCCTGTGGGACTTTCAGAGGGGGTTCCCACTGTGAGAGACACCCTGTGGGGCTCTGCCAGAGGGATCTCACTGAGAGGGATCCCATGGGAGCATTGCAAGAGGGTCCCTGTTGCAAAAGGGACCTTGAGGGGCATTGCAAGAGGGTCTCCACTGCAAGAGAGGTCCTACAGGACATTGCAAGAGGGACCCTGATGCCAGAGGGACCCCATGGGACATTCCACGAGGAACCGCATTGCGAAAGACACCCCATGAAATATTGCAAGAGGGTTCCCACTGCCCAAGGGACCCCCTGGAGCTTTGGAAGAGGGTTTCCACTGTGAGAGGGACCCCACTGCAAGAGAGAACCCCAGGGAGTACAGCAAGAGGGACCCCCACTGAAAGAGGGACCCCACTGCAAGAGAGAACCCAGGGAGTACAGCAAGAGGGACCCCCACTGAAAGAGGGACCCCTTGGGGCTGTACAAGAGGGTCTCCCCTGCAGGAAGGTCCCCCTGTGCCCCCCCAAGAGGACACGGGGTGGCGGTTGGCAGTGCCCTCCCTGTCCCTCATCCCTGCCCCTCTTCCTGCCCATCGTTGGCCCGTGTTGTTCCCGTGGGTGTCCCGTGCTGGGTGGGGTGTCACCCCTGGGACAGCCAGTTGTGGTTCAGGGCAAGAGCTGAGCTGTGCCAGGCTCACCCCATTTCCTGCTCCACCCTCCCCACATCCCTGGGGAGATGCCTATCACCCTGCCCGGAGCCTTCCTCCTCTTCCTCCTCCTCCTCTTCTTCCCACCACAGGATGAGCTGGAGTTTGGCTATGTGGAAGCGCCACACAAGACCTTCCCCGTGGTCTTTGACTCTCCCAGGAACAGAGGATTGAAGGATTTTGCCTTTAAGAAGATCCTGGTGCGTCGTTGCAGCTGAAGCCCCTTTTCTCCCCCTGAAATTTCCCCTATGGAGGGTCCTTGACACCACTTCCCTCCTCCTCTTCCCCAGGGCCCTGATTTTGGCTACGTGACCCGTGAACCCCCCGGGAGAAACATCACCAGCCTGGACTCCTTCGGCAACCTGGACGTCAGCCCCCCAGTGACGGTGCGAGGGAAGGAGTATCCCTTGGGAAGGATCCTGATCGGCAGCCCCCTGCCTTGGTGAGGAGCTGGGGGGCTCCAACCCTCCCTCTGGAACGTGGGCAAGCACCAAAAATCCTTGCCTGGGAAAAGGGACACCTCTCACAGATGAAACTTGGAATCAAAATGGGAATCGGGAGCCAGTTCCCACCAAATCCCAGACTTGACATGCCTCACAAAACCCTTCCCCCCTTCCCAGGCCTGTGATGTTTGCTCCCATCCTGGACACATCCGGGCTTGGAATTTTTTACCTGACTTATTAAAAAGAGAAGCAGGGAAGTCCAGGAAAGGGTCAAATCCCGAAGACCTGGCAGCGGCTTTGCTCGGGCAGGCGGTGCCTGGTGCCGCGGGAACAGCAGCGAACCCTCCGCAGAGGAGGGGATTTCCCGGGACAAAGAGCGACAGGAGCCATCCCGGCTGGGGCTGGGCCGGAATAACCAACGGGATGCTCCCACTGCTCCCGCGGGTCCGGCAGCAGGGAAATGGCATTTCCCAGCCTCTCTGGGCCCGTAATTATCCCTCATTAGCAGGGAGTTAATTAATGTTTTCCCAGCCTGTTGCCGTCTGTCTAAGAAAACTTCACCCCCGCACAAAGCGCTGCAGGATTTGGGAATCACAGGGATGGGAAAAAGGAAACCCAAAGGAGCCCAAGAACAGGGCATGGAATGCACCCACTGCCTATAAATACATATGGCCTAGATATATATTTGTATATATAATTGAGGGATATATTAATATATTTATGCATTATATAAGGATGTATTAACGTATTTGTATATTATATTATTTATATTTATATATTAATATATTAAATAATATATAATATATAATATATGGATGTATTTATGTATTTTATATATAACATAGGGATATAGTAATATATTTTAAATATAACACAGGGATATAGTAGTATATTTTTATATTTAACATTGGGATATATTAATATGTTTATATATAATATAATAATATAGTAATATATTTTATATATAATATAGGGATATAGTAATATCTTTTTATATATAACATAGGGATTAATATATAAAATATTTACAACAATGAGTAACATGCTTACATAATATATAACATAGTTCTAATGATATATAATTGAGGTATTAGGTAGATATATCTGTATTAATGTAGATTAATATATAATTTATATTAATTAGATACAAATTTTTATATATAAATGCATATATAATATACATGCATATACATATATATAAAATGAACGTAAATTATATCTTGATGTGTATAATATAGCTTGGACTATTTCCAGCCTCCCATAAAAATTGGATGTTTCTCACAAAAATTGGATGTTTCTTCTCCCCCTCCCCTGCTGTCCAAGGCAGGATGGGGGTGAATTTTGGGGAGGGGGGTGTGGCCACCCACCTTCCCCTGCTCCCTGTGCCCGCAGGGCCGCGGGCCGGAGGATGTCCAAAGCTGTCCGGGATTTCCTGTACGCCCAGAAGGTGCAGGCACCAGTGGAGGTTTACTCGGAGTGGCTGAGCGTGGGCCACGTGGATGAATTCCTCACCTTCGTCCCGGCCTTCGACAGGAAGGTACCGAGCCCCGGAGCCTCCCTGCTCCTCTGGTGCAGCTGCTGGGCCTCCACAGGGACATGGGGGGCAGCTGCCTTTGGGGGGTCTTCCTGCAAGAGGAGAAGTCTGTGGGTGGCATCCCGTGATGCCTGGAGCTGGATTTGGGAGTCTCTCCAAAGGATGGGGGAATAGAACAATGTGACCCCTGGGCTCTCTCCCACAGGGATTCCGGCTCCTCCTGGCCAGTCCCAATGCCTGCTACAAGCTCTTCAAGGAGAAGCAGAGGCAGGGCCACGGGGAAGCCACCCAGTTCATTGGTAAGGGGGTGAGGACATCCCTGGTGTCCCTTCCCATCGTCCCTTCTCTGTGTCCCTTCCCATGTCCCTCACTGCTCCCACCCCCGCTCAGGGCTGAAGGGCAGCGAGAGGAGGAGCATCGATGAGATCCTGGCGGACGAGTCACTCAAGAGTGACAACAGACACGTACAGGTGGGTCTGTGAGCCCTGGGCTTGGGGGGATCCGCTCTCCTCGCTCCCATGGCACAGCTGGGTCATTCCTGGGGGCAGAGATCCTGGGCAATGGCAGGAGTGGGCAAGGAGAGCAACCAGGAAGGAGCCAGGCAGTGCTGGTCACCCCGAGGCCTTTGTCCCTCTGACAGATGCCCCGGGTGACACAGAGGGACAACTGAAGGACCAAGAGGTTGCTTGGGTTGGGGATGCAGCGGGAGTTGCTCAGAGGGATGGGGTGGGATGCAACGGAGCGGGTGAGGATCCAGGCAGGATGCAATGAGACACCCTACGTGTGGGATTTGAGGAGCTGGGACGGCCCAGGGTGGCAATTCTGGGTCCCTTTTCCCCCCAGCGCTGCATCGACTGGAACCGTGACCTGCTGAAGCAGGAGCTGGGCCTGAGCGAGCAGGACATCATCGACATCCCCCAGCTCTTCATCCTCATGGGCTCCCGCGCCGACGCCCTCTTCCCAGACATGGTGAGGCCTCCAACCCCTCCTTCCCCACCCAGCCCCGACACAGCCCCACCCAGGGGTGGCCAACCCCGCTGTCTGTCCCCGCAGGTGAACATGCTGGTGCTGGGCAGGCACCTGGGCATCCCCAAGCCCTTCGGGCCCATGGTGGGCGGGCAGTGCTGCCTGGAGCAGCGCGTGCGGGAGCTGCTCGAGCCCCTGGGCCTCACCTGCACCTTCATCGACGACTATTTCTCCTACCACGTCCTGTCCGGGGACGTTCACTGTGGCACCAACGTCCGCAGGAAGCCCTTCCCCTTCAAGTGGTGGCACGTGGTGCCTTGAGGCCCCCGGGGACACACCCAGGTCCTGCCACCGGGGGTTGAAGCTGCGTTTGGTGCATCGGAAGATGCATCAAAATGAAGGGTTTTACCAATAAAGCTTCTTGAGCACTGAGGGCACAGCTCTGCCATCTCCCATCCTTCATGAGCAGCTCTACCCCATCTCCCATCCTTCCTGAACACCAAGGGTGCAGCTCTTCCCCATCTCCCATCCTTCCTTCCTCTGCTCTTGGCTTGGCAATGTCCTTTGAACTTTGTTTTTAAGCACGTAGGTCTGTGTCAGGAGCAGGGTGGGGGTTTATGGGAGACAACCCGGGACAAAGAGGCTGCTCTGGTGTGTTCAGACCCCCCCACTGCTAAAGGGTCTTACAGTCCCACATCGCAGGTTTGGAGCTGATAATCCCCTCCCAAATTCCCTGTGTTGGCCAAAAACCACCTTCTGCTGGGCACCCCCCGGCTCCCGGCGTGGAGGCAGAGCCCTCCCCTCCTCATCCAGATCATCTGACACCTTTTCAAGGAGAAAATTTCCGTCTCCTTCAGCCCGGCCGCTCTTTGTCTCCCTCCTTTCATCGCCAGCGGAGCGCGGCGTTTCCCTGTGCCTGGCACGAGGAACTGAAACCAACCCGTGCCCCGGGCACGGCTCAGCCCTGAGCAACCTCGGGAGCTATTCTGGGGCTAAACCCACTTATTTTGGCCAATTTGCTTTCCTAGGAATGTTTTAGAGGTGTAACAGCACCTCCACTTCAAACTCCTGCCACGCAGCAAACGGTGCGGGAGGATCTGGGGAGGGGACGCTCCCAAAAGGGTCACACATCCCTCTTTTTGCCCAAAAAGCCGCTTTCTGAGCCTATTTTCCCTGTGAAACGCTGCTGAGTTTGCCGAGGCCTGAGGAGGGATATTAAATTCCAGCGGCGCGTGACCCCGTGGGGAGGTGGCGGTGGAACAGCTGCGGGACAACGGGCTCTCCCACGCCGAGACGAGGATTTAATTAAAACAAAGGCGATTAAACCCGCCGGGGGTCAGGCCTCCCTCAGGTGACATCCCCACCCCTCGCGGCACCCGGAGGACGGGGCGAGCACCTTCAACCCTGGTCTAAAATAAGAATGAAAGGCAATTGTTCCAGCTAAACAAATGAAACCCTTCAGAGGGAGGAATCAGCCCCCCCCGAGCGCTGCGCTGGCACAACCCCAGCTCGGCTCCGGTGTCGCCCTGAATATTTCACGGCGTGGGTTTAAGGGTGACCGCTCGCATCAGCGTTTCGTTGTGCTAACGGGAAAGCGAACCCCACCCCTGGGCTTCTTAGAAGCCGCCGCTCCCCCCGGGGGTGTCTCGGGGTTCGCTTCCCCCCGCAGCGATTCCCTCTCCCCCGCCGGGAAGCGCGGCCGGACCCCGCGCACGCCCAACCCGGAGGTGGGATTAAACCGGGCTTTGGCTGATCCCCTCCCAGCGGCCAGGCTTTATAAATCCCCTCGTGCCAGCCTGCGCAGCACCCGAGGGTGCTCCTGGGGCCGCCGCGATGGCCCAGCAGCGCCGTGTCCAGCTGTCCGTCCAGCACCCCACCAGCACCGTGTGCGTGCTGGGCACGGAGCTCTCCCTGGATATCCGATGGTAAGCGCAGGGAACGTCCCGTCTGCTTTCGTAACCTCTTTTATCCCGCTGATCAACGAGTAAAAATAGCCCAGAGCGGGGAGGGGGCGATGCTGCTGTCGGGGGTGTTGCCAGGGGATACCGGGGAAGGGGATGCTCCGACTATCGCAGCGGGACAGAGACCCCTCCCGGGGGAATTTTGGGCTGCAAAAAGCCCCTGTGGCAGCTTTAACGCCGAGTTTCACATCCTGGCCGGGATCCACCTGAAAACTGATAAATATTTCCGTGTTTTGGAGGGATGTGGAGAGCGAAACCATCGCGGCGGGGCCGGCCGGGCGTCACCTCCTGCCACCGTTTCCTTGGCTCCAGCCCAAACAATTCGGGAGCTTTTCCAGAAGCAGGTTTTGCTTTTAGGTCCCTTTAAAACCCGGCTCAGGCCGCAGCAGCTTGGGGGGGTTTATTTTCCTGAACGCCTCCAAACGCCCTGCCGGGAGCATCCCGGCCTCTCCCGCTGGCCCCGGGGTGCGTTTTCCCCTCTTCCCGAGGGATGGATCCGTGTTTTCCTTCTCCCGGGTCAGGATTCGCGCTCCTGGGCCCATTGCCCGCGGCCTCTTGAGGAGTGAAACGAGCTCCAACCTGCCCAACCATCGAAGTTTTGCTTCGTTCTTAAGGGATGTGGCCAGTCAGGGCTCGTTGCTGGCAGAAATGCGAATATTTGGGATGCCCGCGGGAAAAATCCACCCCAAACAGCTCCAGAGTTGTGCTGGGATGGGATATCTCAGGATTTCTCACAGCTGGGCTTCACAACCCAACGCTTTGGGTAAAGGAATGAAATGAAAGGAAAGTGAAAATCAAAAACTGAAATGAAAATTTTTGCCATGAAATGTTGTAAATAAACCCCAAGAAATTAAATTAAAAAAAGATAAATGTTAAAATTTCAAAATACAAAACTTTGAAAGCAAACATTAGAAAGGAAAAAATAAGATTAAAATGAAAAAATTGTCATAATTGCATTTTTTGTGGCATTTTTCAAAATTTCTTGTCACAAATATTGCAAGATTTGGGGCATTTTGGGGGAACTATTGCCATTAATTTTATGGGATTTGTTGCCATTTCCCATTAGGGGATTGGTTGCATTTTCAGCACTTCCTGCAATGGGATATTCCTGGATTTCGTGCCTACTGAGGGTTTGCTGCCACCAAGATCCCGAGGTTTGTTCCCGTTGCCTTTTCCAGGGCTCGTTGCCTCCGGCAGGACTTTCCCTAATCGCCTTTGGTGGGATTTGGTGCAATTGCCTTTTGCAGGATTGGCTGTAATCCAGTTTTGTGGGATTTGGTGCCCATTGAGGGATTTGGTGTGACTGCAGGGTCCAGAATTCGTTGCATTTTGTGTGACTTGTTGCAGGATTTGTTCCATATTGGAGGATTTATCCCAATTTCATACCTCAGGCCTTGATAAATTTACATTTTTGAGGAGTAGTTCTTTTTTTTCAGGACTTTTTACCATTCTAAATATTGGGATTTGTTCCATATTGAAGGATTTATCACAGTTTCATATCCCAGGACTTGTTGCAGTTACATTTTCTAGGATCCGCTGCATTTTCCAGGACTTTGTACAACTCTAATTTGCGGAATTTGCTGCACTTTGAGGGATTTATCACAATTATACACCGCAGGACTCTTTGCAGTTGTGTTTCGTGAATACTCATGAAGAGTTTAGGAATATAGTCAGGTCACATGGGAAGAAAATTAGGGAGACAAAGGCACAATTTGAACTCGATCTTGCCACTTCTACCAGGGATAACAAGAAGTGCTTCCACAAATCCACCAATAGAAAAAGGAGGGGCAAGGAAAACGTCCGTGCTTGGTTGGGCAGGGACGGAACAGAGTCAGCAAAGATGAGGAAAAGGCTGTGGTGTTTTACAGCTTCCTCACACCCATCCACAAAAAGGGCTGCAAGGAGGACCTGGGATACTCCAGGGCTGTCAGCCTGAGCTCAGTGCCTGGCAAGGTCATGGAGCAGGTCATCCTGAGTGCAATCCCAGAGCACCCACAGGATGGACAAGGGATCAGACCCAGCCAGCAAGGGTTCAGGAGGGGCAGGTCCTGCCTGACCAACCTGAACTCCTTTTATGTCTGGTGGGTGAGGGGAAGGTGTGGATGTGTCTGCCTGGACTTCAGCACAGCCTTGGACACCATCTCCCTTGGGATAATCCTGGAAAAGGCGTGGACAGGGGCACTCTGGGCTGGGTCAGGAACTGGCTGAGGGCCGGGCCCGGAGAGTGATGGGGATGGAGCTGCATCCAGTTGGGATCCATCACCAGTGGTGTCCCCAGGGATCAGTGCTGGGCCCAGTCCTGTTTAACATCTTTATTGATGATCTGGGTGAGGGGATTGAGTGTATCATCAGCAAATCTGCAGGTGACACCTGGGGGACAAGAGGGCCAATGGATCCTGGCCTGGCTGAGGAAGAGTGTGTCAGCAGGAGCAGGGCAGTGATTGTTGGCCTGGACTGAGCGCTGGTGAGGCCACCCCTGGAGTGCTGTGTCCAGCTTTGGGCCCCTGAGTTGGGGAAGGCCCTGGAGGGGCTGGAGCAGGTGCAGAGAAGAGCAGCGAGGCTGGGGAAGGGAGTGGAGCACAAGTGGTGTGAGGAGAGGCTGAGGGAGCTGGGGGTGTTGAGGCTGGAGAAGAGGAGGCTCAGGGGAGACCTCCTGACTCTCTGCAAGTCCCTGACAGGAGGTTGTAGCCAGGTGGGGGTCTGGCTCTGCTCCCAGGAAGCAGCAGTAGGACAAGAGGACTGGGTCTTGAGCTGTGCCAGGGGAGGTTTAGGTTGGATATTGGGAAGGAATTCTTACAGAGAGTGCTCAGCCGTTGGAATGGGCTGGGCAGGGAGGTTTGGAGTCATCGTCCCTGGAGGTGTTGAAGGTGAGACTGGATGTGGCATCAGTGCCATGGGCTGGGAACCACGGCGGGGTTGGATCCAGGGTTGGGCTGGATGACCTTGGAGATCTTTTCCAACCCAGTTGATTTGGTGATTCTCTGATTTTCCAGGACTTGTTGTAATTCTCAATTGCAGGATTTGTTCCATGTTGAGGGATTTAGCCCAATATCCTGTGACAGGGCTTGTTGCAGTTGCATTTTTCAGGACTTGCTGCAATTCTAAATTGCAGGATTTGTTCCATGTTGAAGGACTTATCCCAGTTTCATATTCTAGGCCTTGTTGAAGTTGCATTTTCCATTGGTAATTGAATTTTTCAGGTCTTGTTTCCATTCTAAATGTCAGGATTTGTTCCATATTGAAGGATTTATCCCAATTTCTTCTCAAAGGGCTTGTGGCAGTTGCATTTCTCATGGTTATTTGGATTTTTCAGGACTTTTTGCCCCTCTGAGTTGTAGGATTTTTTTCCATATTGAAGGATTTATCCTACTTTCATATCTCAGGACTTGTTGCCATTGCATTTTTCAGAACCTGCTGCAATTCTAAACCTCAGGATTTGTTCCATATTGAAGGGTTTATCCCAATTTCATATCACAGCACTTCTGACACTCGCATTTTCCAGAATTAATTGCATTTTTGCACCACCTGTTGCTATTCCAAATGTCAGGATTTGTTCCATACCGAAGGATTGACCCCGAATTCACCCCCCAACACTTGTTGCCATTGCGTTTTCCAGGATTAGCTGCATTTTTCAGGACTCAGTGCTGCTCTAAACTTCAGGGTTTGTTCCATACTGAAGGATTTTTCCCAGTTCAACACCCCAGCACTCGTTGTACTTTCATTTTTCAGGATTCATTGCGTTTTGCACCCCTTGGGGCTGTGCTAAATGTCGGGATTTGTTCCATATTGAAAGATCTACCCCAAATTCACCCCCCAGCCCTTGTTGCACTTGCATTTTCTAGGGACAATCCACTTTTCCCTCTCCTTGCCTCACAATTCCTGGCACCCCACCGGCCTCCCTGCCCACACCAGCGTTTCCCCTCGCTGCTCATGACCAATATTCCAGGAATCCCCCCCATGGGGCTCTCACTGTGCTTCCCACCCCTCCCAGCTCTGCTCCCAAGGACGCCGTGGCCTTCCACGTGCAGGGCTCGGCGGGGGTGAAGCTCTACGTGGTCCACGACTCCCAGAGCACCAAACTGCCCTCCAGCGTGTGCCGCTGGCCCCTGGACACCCACGAGGTGCAGGTGGCCATGGACACCGTCAGCAAGGACGTGGGGGACGAGAAGGTGGGTGCTGGGGCTCCGGTGGGGCCGGGGGTGTGCCGGGACGGTGCCGAGCTCCTGCTCCTCCCTGCAGGTCAGGATCTCCTACTTCGGGGAGGACGGAGCCGTCCCCGTGGGCAGGGCGACGGTGTACCTCACCTGCGTGGGTAAGTGGGGGGACACCCCCAAACCGTGCCCTCCTGGGGGCTTCTGAGGAGGACACCTCCAAACTGTGCCCCTGGGGGGGTTTCCCCTCGGCCCCATGGTCCCTGTTCCCGCAGAGGTCTCCCTGGACACCGACATCAGCCGCAGCGGAGCCGTGAGCAGGACGCTGCTGGACAAGGTGGGAACGGGGAGGGCACACCCTCGGGATCGGGGGGAGGGGTGGGGGTGGTGGGTTGGCCCTGGGGGGACCCAGGTACCCCCCAAAGCTGCTCTGTCGCTGCCTCTGCAAGTAGACAGAGGAGAAAACATCACAAAGGGTCGGGGACCGGGATCAGGAGTGGGAGAGATCCCTCCCCCATCACCTCCTGGGAACCAGACCCAGACTGGGGACAGGAACTGGATTATTGCTGACAAAAACAGAGCAGGAGAATGAGAAGTGAAACCCACCCTAAAAACCCCTTCCCCCCCCTCCCTCCTTCCCCAGCTCTCCCTCCTCCCTCCGGGGGCGCAGGGAGACGGGAATGGGGTCGGGAATGGGGTCGGGTCGGTCCATCCCACGTTGTTGCTGCCCCTGCTCAGGGAGAGCAGTCGGAGCCCTTCCGCTGCTCCCTGGGGTCCTTCCCACGGAGACAGTTCCCCGGGGACTCCTCCAGCCTGAGTCCATCCCATGGCAACAGTTCTCCAGGAGCTGCTGCCACAGGGGTCACTTTTCCACGGGGTCAGTCCTTCAGGAACTGCTCCAACACGGGTCCCCACAGGGCCACAAGTCCCTCCAGGAAACCTCTCCCCAGGGATCCATGGATCCTGCCAGGACCCTGCTCCAGCCTGGGCTTCCCACGGGGTCACAGCCTGTCCTGGGCATCCCCCTGTTCCGTGTGGGCTCCTCCCCAGGCTGCAGCTGGATCCATGATCCATCCTGGGCTGCAGCTGGATCCATGATCCGTCCTGGACTGCAGCTGGATCCATGATCCATCCTGGGCTGCAGCTGGATCCATGATCCGTCCTGGACTGCAGCTGGATCCATGATCCATCCTGGACTGCAGCTGGATCCATGATCCATCCTGGCCTTCCCTGGGCTACAGGTGGATCCATGATCCATCCTGGACTGCAGGTGGATCCATGATCCATCCTGGCTCTCCCTGGGCTGCAGGGGCTCAGCTGCCTCTCCCTGGGCTTCCCCATGGAATCTCAGGGGAATCCCAGCTCTGGCCCCTGGAGCAGTTCCTGTCCCTGCTCCTGCCCTGGGCTCTGCAGAGCTGTTCCTCTCACACATTCCCGTTCCTCTCCTCTCTGCACTCGATTCCATCTGCACAAGAACCTTTTCCTCCTTAGCTGTGTCACTCCAGAGGGGTTCCCACCATCCCTGCTGGGCTCAGCCTTGGCCAGTGGCGGGTCCGTCCTGGAGCAGCTGGAATTGGCTCCACGGACACGGGGGAAGCTTCTGGCAGATTCTCACAACCCACCCCCTAAACCCCCTCTGCCAAACCCTGGGACACCAACCCAGCATGAGGGGATTTGGTGACATCCCCACCCTGCTTTGTGTCCCCCCAGGACAAGTGGAAGTGGGGTCCGGACGGACACGGGGCCATCCTGCTGGTCAACTGCGACCGCGACGATCCCAAGGCCGAGACTCCGGATAACCGGGACACGGAAATCCGCTCCTACGACGGTGCCCCTGCGCCCCAAAGAACCCCTCGTTCTCCTATTTTTCCTCTCAATTTTCCTTCCTAACACCCTTTCCCCCCCAGACCTGAAGGACATGTCCCAGATGGTGCTGAGGACACGAGGGCCCCGCACCATCTTTGCCACCCACCGGCTGCTCCTGCACGTGGATTTCAGCGACGCCGACAAAGTCGGAGTTTTCTACGGCGGCAGTGAGTGTCCAGCACGGGACTGGGGGCACAGACCCCCCAAATTACCAGGGTCCAGGCCAAACCCTTGCAGCAGAACAAGCCTCACTCCTGCAACACCCCCCTGTGTCCCATGGGGGCAGGTTTATTCAATGCACGGGGGGATTTTTTCCACCATGGGGTTAAATATGAGTTTTTGGAAGGTTTTGGGCAAAAAAAGGGTTGAAAGGCTGCAGGAAAGGGTGACTGTTTGGGGGGCTTGTACTCACAGACAGTGTGGAGCTGGAGGAGTACAAACACGTGCTGGGGCGCTCCAAACTCTCCTACACCGTCAAACCCAGCCGGCACCAGGAGGAAAGTGTCTTCTACGTGGAGGGACTCGCTTTCCCTGACACCAGCTTCTCTGGCCGGGTGACTTTCCACGTCACGCTGCTGGAGAGCCCTGAGAAGGTACCGCCTGTGGGGGTTGGGAGGAGCCAGAGCAGGGGGAGCAGAGCCCAGACGGTGTGTCCCCCCTCCCAGGATCTCCTGGAGACCCCCATCTTCACCGACACCGTGGTTTTCCGCGTGGCCCCGTGGATCATGACCCCCAACACTCTGGCGCCGCTGGAGGTCTTTGTCTGCAGGTGGGTGTTGTTGGGTGGGTGGCCGAGCCCTGTCTGGTGCCGGATCAGCTCCCAAATCCCGTGTTTCTTGCCAGCACGGGTGACAATGAGGGTTTTGTGGAGGCCGTGAGGGCCGTGGCTGAGAAGGCCCAGTGCCCGCTCACCGTGTGCCCGCTGGTCGAGAACCGCCAGGACCGCTGGATCCAGGTGGGTGCGGGGGTGCCCACCCCACCCTCCACACAGCAGCTCCAGGAGGGCTCTCCTCCACCTTCTCCATCCCTTCTCCAGGACGAGGTTGAGTTTGGCTACGTTCAAGCCCCTCACAAGACCTTCCCCGTTGTCTTCGACTCTCCCCGGGACAGGGAGCTGAAGGATTTCCCCATCAAGAGGATCCTGGTACCCAGCCCCTTCCTCCTCCCTTCCCAGCGAGGCAAAAAGCTTTGCAAACCCGTAAAAAGGAGGATAAATCTATTTATTTCTTGCATTTTTGGGCTGGGAAGAGCCAGCTCGGGGTGATTTGGGAGCACTGCACTTCAGGTGCTCACAGCTTCATTTCTTCAGTTGTCACAGAAGCTGCTGAGCTGGGAGGGACCCACAAGGCTCGAGTCCAATGGTTCTGATCTCCTCCCTTTTCCCCTTCCAGGGCCCTGATTTTGGCTACGTGGCCCGACAAGCTCCAGAGGGAACTACCAGCCTCGATTCCTTTGGGAATTTGGAGGTGAGCCCTCCCGTAAAGGTGCGGGGCAAGGAGTACCCCCTGGGCCGCATCCTGGTCGGGAGCAGCTTCCCCAGGTGAGACACAGGACAGAGTAAAACCCCCAAAAATGGGGTTTTATGCTGCTTTGAGGTTGGTTGTGGGCAGAGCATCCCCTTGGGCACCCCAGACTGTGAGTGCCCCCCTCGTCCCCCCAGGTACGGCGGCCGGCGGATGGCGAGAGCTGTCAAGGATTTCCTGGTTGCCCAGAAGGTGCAGGTGCCCGTGGAGCTGTACTCGGACTGGCTCGTTGTCGGCCACGTGGATGAGTTCCTCAGCTTTGTCCCCGCTCCTGATAGGAAGGTAACGGATCCCGAGGTGGGGGGAAAAGTGTGGTGGAACCTTTATAACCCCCCCAAAAAACCCCTCCCATCTCCCTCCGCAGGGATTCCGGCTGCTCCTGGCCAGTCCCAGCGCCTGCTACCAGCTCCTCAAGAAGAAGCAAGAGGAGGGATATGGAGAGGCTGTGATGTTCCAGGGTAAGGGGAGGATGGAAAATGGGGGTTGATGGGCTTGTTTTCCCTTTTTCCTGCAAAATTTTATGGGGGGAAGGATGTGCCCTGAAAGTGGGGGCAGAATTGAGTGGAGTTAATGAAAAGCTGCACGGATTTGATTTCCCGGGTGGGGCTGGAGATGCCAGTGCCCCTGAAATGGGGGAGCTTCTGGATCAGCCGGCAGTTCCATCCAAATGTTCTGAGGAGGAATTCCTACCTGGCTCTCCATGCTGCAGGGCTGGAGGAGGTGCACAAGCCGACAATAAATGAGATTCTGGCCGACGAAGGACTCCGGAAATTCAATTCTTACGCCCAGGTGAGGAAGGGGAGCAGGTGGCTCCTTTCCACCCCTCCCTCCATGTCCTTCTGTCCCTCCATCCCTCTCTCTATCCCTCCACCCATCCCTCCCTCCATTGTCCACCCACCTCTCCATCCATCTCTCCATTACTGTCTCTCCATCCACCCATCCCTCTCTCTGTCCCTCCATCTGCCCACTCATCCCTGTGTCCACCCCTCTATTCCTTTATCCATCTGCCCACCCATCCCTGTGTCCACCCCTCTATTCCCTTGTCCATCCACCCACCCCTCCCTCCTTCCATCCCTCTATTCACCTCTCCATCCCTCCATCCACCCATCCCTTCCTTCCGCTGCCTGCCCATCCCAACACCCATCTCTTTGTCCCTCCATCTCTCCATCCCTCTCTTTATCCCTTGATGTCTCCACGTTCTTATCCCTCCACCTCTCCATCCCTTTGTCCATCTTTCCCTCCCTTTGTACCTTGATTTCTCCACCCTTTTGTCCATCTCTTTGTTCCTCCATCTCCCCCTCCCTTGTCTCTCCGTCTCCTCATTCCTCTATCTCTCCATGTCCTCATCCCTCCATCTCTCCATCCTTTTGTCCATCTTTGTCCCTCCATCCCTGTTTCCCTCCCTTTGTCCTTCCATCTCCCCATCCCTTTGTCTCTCCTTCCCTCCATCCCTCCATCCACCCACCCATTCCTCCCTCCTTCCACCCCACTCTCCATCCGCTCCTCCCTCCGTCCCTCCAGCGCTGCATCAGCTGGAACAGGGATGTGCTGAAGCGGGAGCTGGGCCTGGCCGAGCCGGACATCGTGGACATCCCGCAGCTCTTCCGCCAGAACGAGCTCTCCAGTGACGCCGAAGCCTTTTTCCCGGACATGGTAACCACGACCCACCCCGGCCCTGCCCTGCCCCCCCAGGGGGTTTGGGGTGGCCAACCCCGCTGTCTGTCCCCGCAGGTGAACATGCTGGTGCTGGGCAGGCACCTGGGCATCCCCAAGCCCTTCGGGCCCATGGTGGGCGGGCAGTGCTGCCTGGAGCAGCGCGTGCGGGAGCTGCTCGAGCCCCTGGGCCTCACCTGCACCTTCATCGACGACTATTTCTCCTACCACGTCCGGCTCGGGGAGGTCCATTGTGGCACCAACGTCCGCAGGAAGCCCTTCGCCTTCAAGTGGTGGAACATGAAGCTCTGAAGTGGCTTCAGCACCAACTCTCCTCCTCCTCCTCAAATCCCACCCTCACCCCTCCAAGTGCCTTCAGTGTTCAAATTAAAACCAGGCCGTGGCTCCTTCAGAGTTTGCTGGGGGACATTTTCTGGGGGTCGTGGCTCTCCCAGCACAGGAATTAATGTTCAACTGGTTAAACTGGGAGGGGAAATAGTGGTGAGTGGGGTTGCAGAGTCCCTGTCCTGCTGTGAGTGACAAAATGCACATGGGCACATCCCACAGGCACAGATCACCATGGAATCATGGAACAGTTTGGGACCTTAATGCTCATCCCATCCCACCCCCTGCCATGGGCAGGGACACCTTCCACTAGCCCAGGTTGCTCCAAGCCCTGTCCAGCCTGGCCTTGGACACTTCCAGAGATGGGGCAGCCACAGCTTCTCTGGGCACCCTGTGCCAGGGTCTGCTCACCCTCCCAGGGAAGGATTCCTTCCCAATATCCCATCTATCCCCGTCCTCTGGCAGTGAGAAGCCATTCCCTTGTCCTGTCCCTCTATCTCTTGTCCAAAGTCGCTCTCCAGCTCTCCTGGAGCCCCTTTAGGCTCTGGAAGGGGCTCTCAGGTCTCCCTGGACCCTTCTCTTCTCCAGGCTGAACAATCCCAGCTCTCCCAGCCTTTCCCCATCTCAGAGCTGCTCCATCCCTCTGATCCTCTTGGTGCCTCCTCTGGATTCTCTCCAGCAGCTCCATGTCCTCCCTGTGCTGTTCCCAGGGCTGGAGCAGCTCTGCAGGGGGGTCCAGAGGGGCAGAATTCCCCCCTGCCCTCTGCCCACGCTGGGGATCAGCCCCGGTCATGGGGAGGTTTCTGGGATGGGATGTGTCCAGCCCAGGAGCAGAGCCCGACCCCCCCACACTCCCTCCTCCTGTCAGGGAGTTGCAGAGCCAGAAGGTCCCCCCTGAGCCTCCTTTTCTCCAGGCTGAGCCCCCCCAGCTCCCTCAGCCCCTTCTGCTGCTCCAGCCCCTTCCCAGCTCCGTTCCCTTCCCTGCACACGCTCCAGCCCCTCTGGGTCCTCCTTGTCCGGAGGGTCCCAGCGGTGCCCCCGGGGCTGGAGGTGCCCCGGCCGTGCCCAGCACAGGGACGGGCCCTGCCCTGTTCCTGTGCCCCCCTGGGCCGGGCCCAGCCCGGGGCCATCGGCCTCTCGCCCCCCCGGGCACACCCGGGTCGTGTCCGGCCGCTGCCACCGGCACCCCCAGGGCTTTCCCGGCTTTCCAGCCTGGAGCGTTCCAGGGGTTTGTCCTGACCCAGGTTCAGGACCCGGCACTTGGCCCTGTTGACGCTCCCCCTTGTCCCTGAATCCAGCCTGTCCCGACTCCTCTGCAGAGCTCCTGCCCTCCGGCACATCCACATTCCCTGGACTGGGATTGGCCGGGAACTTCCCGAGGGTGCGGGGAGGGGACACACGGACACCGGGGATGCTCGGGGATGCTCAGGGATGCTCAGGGATGGGGATGCTCCAGGATGGCCAGGGATGCTCAGCGGGACTCGGAGCCGTTCCCACGAGCCTCCGGATGCACCATCCAACCAACTCCTCACCCACTCACGGAATCCATCCCTGCCCGAGGCCGAGCGGGATGTTGGGGGTTAGAGAATTCCAGAGGTGGATCCACAGCTCTTCCCTTGTCCACGATGGAGTCACCCCCCACACACAAGGAACTCCCGCACATTCCAGAGTTCCCACCCTGCGGAATGTCAAAGGGACAAATTGGAGCAGGAATATTTGGGATGGAGGCTGGAGCCACCTGATGGAAGGGATTGGGGTTGTCAGGGGGAGGAAAAAGCAGCAACTGCTCGTGGGGCCTTTGGGGGAAAGGAAGGAAATGGGAAAATCCCAAATGGAATGGTAAATTTCAAGTTTTAAGTAAAAAGTGACTATTTAAAAAAATATATATATTAAAAGTAAATTTTTAAAAATTAAAACATAGGAAGTAAAAATGAAAAAAAATTGAAAGCAAATGGTAAAAATAAAAAAATTAAAAATGTTAAAAAAGAAAAAATATGAAAATAAAGATGAAAATTCAAAAATTGAAATTAAAAATTGAGATAAAAAATAAAGTTTAAAAATAGAAAAGTCAAAAGTAGAATGTAAAAAAGGAGTAAATTAAAAATTACAGGAATTAAAAAAATAAGATGAAATAGAAACATTACGACGAAAAATAGAAAATAAAAAATAAGTTAAAAGAATTAAAAAAGAGAAATTAGAGCTAAAATGAAAAAACTAGGCTAAATTAAAACATAAAAGCAAAAATAGAAATGAAAAATATAAAAGTAGCAATAAAATTAGAACTAACAATGAAAACATCAAGGTAAAGTAAAATAAAAATGGAATTTAAAATAAAATTTTAAAGTAAGACAGAAAAATGTCAGTAATTTAAAAAATGTAAAATTAAAAACGAGGATAAAAATAGATACAATTAGAACTTAAAAATTTAAAAATTGTAATTAGTTTTTTTGAAATTAAAATTTCAAAATTTAAAATTCTTAAAATTAAAGAATTAGGACTTAAAAAATTAAAAATAGAAATTAAAAAATTAAACTTTCAAAATGAACAATTTGAAATTTCAGAATTTAAACACAAGGGCTTAAAAAAATTATTAAATCAATATTTCAAAATTATAAAATGAAGATTTTAAAAATGAAAAAAATTGAGATTTGGAACGTAAAATTTGAGAAGGGAAGAGATGAACGAGGAGCCCGAGGGGGGTGGAGGGGCCGGCGCGGGGGGGACACGAGACAGCCTTGATTGAAACATTTACTCCAAGAAATATAAAACCCCCAAGCCCATCCCGGCCCCCCCGGCCTCTCTGCTCAGGATCTTCCCGGATCCTTCTGCTTCCAGAGCATTCCAGGGGTTGGAAAGCCTCGGCTGGCAGCCATGACCCCAAATGAGGCTTTTGCGGGGGGTAAAAGTGGGGGTTTGGTGATTCCCCCCCCCCCATTTTATCAGGGCTGTGGCATCCGCTGGTGCCACAACCCCCCAGATCCTAAATATTGCTAAAAAAGCGGAATATTGGCCTTTCCTGCCCAGCTGCTCCCCCTGGCCTGGATATTTCCTTTCTAACACCCCCCAAAACACCCCAAAACAACCACCCGACCCCCAGAAATGACCAAAAAACCCCTTTGTTTTACTGCAAACTCCCTGCCTGGGTGTGAGCATGGCCCGGAGCATCCAGCAGGAGAGTGGGAAGGACCTAAAAACTGTGGAATAATTCCAAAGAAAGTCTAAACATTTGCAAAATTGAAATAAAATGAGACTGGAAATGACCGAAGGCAGAGCTGGGCTCTGCTCCAAAAGGCACCTCGTTTCTCCAGCACAGTGCACGGCAGGGGAGGAGGGAATTCCGGCTGGTCCCAGGCAAAATCAGGAGCAAGAAGTAAAGGAAATTCAGAATTCCAAGGAAAAAAATCCTTCAGGACTCCCCTCTTCATCCCTGAGATCTCCCTGTGACAGAGGGGAGGGGAGCCCCGGAATGATGCTGGGAATGGGGTTGGTCCTGGCGGGGGTGGGGGGGTGATATCCAAGTCCTGGATCCCTCCGGATGCTGGAGGGTTGTGTGTGGGATATCCCAAAAATTATAGCACCTAAAGTAGGGAAAACAGGTAAAAAAACGGGAATCCTGGGGCCAAAGGAGGCGTTGGCAGCTGCTCTTTAGGGATCCTGAAGCCCTGAAGGGATCCCGAGCCGGGATCAGATCCCCAGTTTGATCCTGAGCCCACAGCCGGGGATAGTTGTGGCCGGGAAAATGGGAAACAATAAAAAAAAGGATGCAGAAAAATACAAATAAAATACAAATAATTAAAAACAAGACCCTACAAAACCAAGCCTGGATGTGCCAAAAGATCCTGCTACGGTCGGGAACTCAAAAAGCTGGGGGGGCAGTGGAAATAACCCCCCCCAAGGTTTTGGGAATGGGAACAGGGAGTGAGAACGGCGGCGGGGTTAGAAAAGCGGGACTGGGGGGTCTGGGGGGCCCTCAGATGGTGCGGGGGTTGTACTCGGGGAGCTTCCGCAGCTTCTCCTTCTCCGCATCCGATTCATCCCGGGCGATGACCAGGGAGTGGGCATAGCCCATGGCCACCTGGAAAAGGGACAGGGACACTGAGACACAGCCCAGGGACACCTGGGGAGGGACAGAGGACACTGAGGAAGGGGACCATGGACACCTGGAGGGCCCCATACCCCCCTTCCACAACCCCATGGGTGTGATGAGCTGGGCACGGCCTCAGCAACTGTGATCATTTAAAGGTTTATTTAAAGGGGAGGGGTCTCCATGCACCTCCTGTTCAGCACCCCATGGGTGTGATGAGCTGTGCATGGCCTCAGATACCACATTTTTTACAATATTTATTTCAAGAGAGGCCTCCTCGTGTCCTCCCTTCAGACCCCCACAGGTGTGCTGATCTGTGCACGGCCTCAGCCACCGGATCTATTGAAGAGAGGGGTCCATGCACCTTCTGCTCAGCCTCCCATGGGTGTGATGAGCTGTGCACAGCCTCAGCTGCCCCATTCATATAAAGGGAGGGCCCCTTGTGTCCTCTGGCAGCCCATGGGTGTACTGAGCTGTGCACGGCCTCAGCCCCACATTTATTTCAGGAGAGGGCTCTTTGTGCCCTCCCTCCAACAGCCCCTGGGTGTGATGAGCTGTACATGGCCTCAGCTGCCCCATCCATTGGAGGGGGTCCCTGTGCCCTCCCCCAGCCCCCTGTGGGGTTCCCCCTCACCTGCTCCGTGTAGATCCCATCCAGGGTCTTCACCTCCTGCGCAGCTGTCGAGGATTTGGGCTTGTGGTCTCCGTACCCCTGCCAAGAGCATCCCATGGAAAGGGGGCAGAGTCAATGTGGGCACTGGAAGTAGCCGGTCCCTCCCACTGCCTGGGGGGGTTTTGGGGTATCCCTGGGCCGGGGGTCCCCAGGAAACCCTCCTTACCAACTCCCCGAAGGTGGGGGAGGGCCCCCAGCTGATGGTGCTCTCGTCAGCTGCCACGATGATGCTGCTCTTCCTGCAGAGGGGGTGAGGCAGGGTGAGCCCCTGAGCCCTCCCACCACCCCAAAACCCACAGAACGGGAACGTTTCATCGGACTCACCCACAGGCCAGGCTGCGGATTTTCCAGCCGCAGAGGTCCTGCACGGCCTTGGGGTACATGGTGGACTCCCGGGAGGTGTTGGTGGCCCCCCCAAAAGAACAAGCCACCTGCAACATTGCCTGTCAGGTTACGGCCCCCCTGAGCACTCCCAACCCCCCTGAACCCCGGGAATGCTGACCTGTCTCGCTGACGGCGAAGGAGCAGGTGTATCCCGCGTAGATCTGGGCGGCTCCACGGCCCGGGAAGTCAAAGAGCTTCACCAGCCGCGGCACCATCTCGTCCTTCTGCTCCGCGTGGCCCAGGCGCCCATAGCCCCCAAAGCCCCAGGAGAAAACGCGTTTCTGGGAGTCCAGGACGAGCTGGGGGTGCAAAAACATCATCCCCCAGCGTCAGCAGCTGAGACCCGAGCAGCTCAGTGCAGGGAAAGGCACAGCAGGGGCAACAAATGGCATGGATTTATCCTCATGGAATCACAGAATCCCAAGCTGGTTTGCATTGGTACGAAAAGCTGGAAAGTCCCTCTTGTTCCACGCCTTGCCATGGGCAGGGACACCTCCCACTACCCCAGGCTGCTCCAAGCCCCGTCCAACCTGGCCTGGGACACTTCCAGGGATGGGGCAGCCACAGCTTCTCTGGGCACCCTGGAAGTCCCAAACCCTAAAGAAATGCTGCAAATATTTATCCTTGTCCACAGGTTGCAAATCTGCATCCTTAAATAGAGGCTGCAAGGATTTATCCCTAAATTCCTGCTTCAAGCCTTAGATGCAGAGTGCAAATCTTCATCCTTAAATGCAGACTGCAAGGGTTTATCCCTAAATTCCTGCTGCAAATCTTCATT
>NW_020885025.1:33624-37743 GCF_003945725.1 Corapipo altera
GGGTTTATCCCTAAATTCCTGCTGCAAATCTTCATTCTTAAATGCAGGCTGCAAGGATTCATCCCTAAATTCCTGCTTCAAGCCTTAGATGCACACTGCAAATCACCCTTAAACAAAGGCTGCAAGGATTTATCCTTATTTCTGCTGCAAAGCTTCATCCTTAGATGCAGGCTGCAAGGATTTATCCCTAAATTCCTGCTTCAGTCCTTAAATGCACACTGCAAAGATTTATCCTTAAATTCCTGAATTCCCGCTTCAACCCTTGAATGCAGGTTGCAAAATCTTCATCCTTAGAGGCAGGCTGCAGGAATTCATCCTTAAATTCCTGCTTCAGTCCTTAAATGCAGACTGCAAGGATTCATCCCTAAATTCCTGCTGCAAATCTTCATCCTTAGATGCAAGCTGCCAAGGATTTATCCCTAAATTCCTGCTTCAAGCCTTAAACGCAGACTGCAAGGGTTTATCCCTAAATTCCTGCTGCAAATCTTCATTCTTAAATGCAGACTGAAAGGATTCATCCCTAAATTCCTGCTTCAAGCCTTAGATGCACACTGCAAATCATCCTTAAATAAAGGCCACAAGAATTTATCCTTAAATTCCTACTTCAACCCTTAGATGCAGGCTGCAAGGATTTATCCCTAAATTCCTGCTGCAACTCCCCCTCCTCAGATGCCCCCTCCAAATCTTTCCCCCGCCGTACCCGCTGTGACCCCTGGCAGTGCCCCCCCGGTGCCGGGGGCACAGCTCCTCACCGTGTGGTTGGCTCCACAGGCCACATCCCGCACCACCACGTTGGGGACGGGCAGGATCTGCCCATCTTTGGTCTTCTCGATGAAGATGCCGACGCGCCGCGGCACCAGCTCGCAGTCGTACTCGATGCGCTGCGCCCGGGCGATGAACTTCCCGTCAGAATTGTGCCCTGTGGAGCAACGCCGGCCTAAAAATGGGATCTCTCCCCTTCCCACACCCCGTTATTCCCATCAGAATCCCCCCTCTCCTCACGCAAACCCCGAGTTCCAGCCCCTGCGGTTTTCATGGGGCGTTCTGGGGGCTCACATGGGAAATTGGGGTAGGAAGTTTTGCCCCTTTTCCCAATCCCCTGGAACTGGAGCGGATCACCCCAAAACAGCCCCGTACCCAGCTGCCCGTACTCAGGGCACCCAAAGGAGTAGAGGTTTCCTTTGCAATCCATGATCATGCTGAACTCAGCTCCACAGGCCAGTTTGGTGATGGGCTGCCCATTGTACATGATCTGTGGGAAAAGTGGGGGGAAAAAAGGGTTAAAGAAACACAGAAAAAAGGTAGAACGCTGAATTTCCCAGAGGAAACCCCAAAATCCTCCATCTGGGGGTTTAAAAATTTAATTTCAAGAATTCTTGCTTTTATTTTCCCGCTGCAGCTGGAAACAAATCCCATAATGTTCTTGTATCCCACGAGGGTTTGGGCTTTGTTAGGGCATTTTTTTAATGGAAAACTACTGTTTTTTTCCCCCAAACCCATGTGGGGAAGCAGGGGAGGAGAGGCCATACCTGGGTAGGGCTGGGCACGGCGTCTGTCTGGTTCCCCAACCCCAACTGCCCCATTTTATTCTCCCCGAACGCGAACACGGAGCCGCTCTCTGCAACAGAAAACCAGCGACATTTGGGGGCAAAACCAGGCGATTTCAAGCAATTTGCCCCAAGTGCCAAGCTTTTCCCCCCAGTACCTGTGAGTGCCAGGGTGTGGTTGCGCCCACAGGCTGCCAACACGATGGATTCTCCCCCCAAAACCTCGATGAGCTTCGGGGCCTCCACGCGCTTCGTGTCCCCATGGCCCAACTGCCCTTTTTCATTGCGACCTGAGCCAAAATCACTGTTTTTAGAAGCCTAAAATTCCTCTTTTTAGCAAAGGATGGAGCTTCCTGGCATCCCAAGGGTTTCTTTGGGATGTATCCCGGCTTTTTTCCTGCCACTCACCCCAGCTCCAGAGCTTGCCCTCGGAGGTGATGAGCAGGCTGTGGGCGGCGCAGGGCCCGGACACGACGCTCCGCACCTGAATTCCTGAGAGACACCCGTACCTGTGCGGCCCCCACAAGTTCTGGCCCAGGTTCCTGTAGGCAACTGGGGGCCAAAAATTAATCAGAAGAGGGGGTTAATTAATGAGGACACTAAGCAAATGGAAAGGCATCGAACTAGGCAGAGAAATTGGGTGTGAAGGCATTAAGAACGAGTGGCGTGTTCCTTCCGCTCTGTCAGGAGGGTCAGTGCACACCAAGGCCTGCCCCCAAATTCAGATGTGCAACTGTGACTGCTCCCCTCAACAATTAACTAATCAATCAAATAACTAGTCAAATCAATTAATTAATACCACATAAAAATAGGGAGAAAAAATTGGTTATAAGTGCATAAAAAATGAGCAGCGCGTTCACTTTGCTCTGCAGGAGACTCAGCGCACGCCAAGTTCTGACCCAAATTAAGATGTGTAGTTGTGACTCCTCCCCTTAATTAAGTAATTAATTAATTGATTAATTCCACATAGAAATAAGAGGGAAAATTGAATATAGATGCATTAAGAATTTAGCCATGCATTCACTTTGCTTCGTGGGAGATCAGTTGCACCCCAAATTCTGCCCCACACTAAGAGATACAACTATGATTTCTCCCTTCAATTAGTTAATCAATCAATTAATTAATTAATACCCCTAAAATTAAGAAAATCAGTTATAGTTTTAATTAATTAATTAATTAATTAAAGAAAAATTAGTCACAAATACATGAAAAATTGAGCAGCGCGTTCACTTTGCTTCGCAGGAGATTTAGTGCACCCCAAGTTCTGGCCCCAAACTAAGATATGCAAGTGTGACTCCTCCCCCAGCTAATTAATTAATAAAATTAATTAAATATAACCACATTAAAATGGGCAGGAAAAGTAATGAACTGTAAATATATCTAAAGTAAGCAGTGCCTTAATTTTGCTTTGCAGGAGATCTAGTGCACCCCAAGTTCTGGCCCAGATTAAGAGATGTAACTTTCACTCCTTCCCCCCAGTTAATGAATGTTTTTTAAAAATAAATAAATAAATAATTAAAATCAATTCAATATAAACATATAAAAAGAGGCAGAAAATTAACTAAATCTAAGTGAAAAAATAAACAGCATCTTAATCCAGTCCACCCCAAACTGTGGCCCAGATTAAACTGTGCAGCTGTGATTCCTCCCCTAGTTAATTAATAAAACTAATTAAAGATTAATGCATAAAAATTAAGCAAATTAACAAAACATAAATACATCAAAAATAAGCAGTGCAGTAATTTTTGCTTTGCAGGAGTTCCAGCACACCCAAAGTTCCAACCCAGATTGTGCTACACAACTGCAAATGAACCCCCTCCAAAATGATTCATTAATTAAAACTTTAATTAACTATTTATGCATAAAGAAGGGCAGAAAAATTAATTAAAATATAAATACATTAAAAAAAGGCAGGTGTATATTTTGCTTTGGAGTATATGGGGCACCACCCCAAGTTCTGGCCTAGTTTATGCTCTGCAACTATAATAAAGAACCCTCCTAAAATATTAATTAATAAAAATATTAATTACATGTAAAAGCATTAAAAATAAGCAGGGAAAATTAATTAAAGGTAGAACAAATAAGCCATGCCTTTATTCTGCTTTGCAGAACTGGGGCATCCTGCACCCCCAGTTCCATCCCAGATTAGTGTATACAAGCGTAAAAGAAATCCCACCAAAAAGAGTCATTAATTAAAATATTCATTAAATATTAGTGCATAAAAGTAAGCAGAAAAAACAATTAATATATAAAATCATCCAAACTAATCCAGGTGTTTGTTTTGCTTTGCAGGAGACCCACCACACCCCAAACTCTAGATTATGATCCACAATGGTTTTAACCCCCCAAATATTAATTAATCACAAATGAACTATAAATGAATACCAATTAAGCAAAGCACTGTTAATTAGGCAGTTGTGAGCCCCTCACCCTGCTGCTTAGGCACTTCTTTGCGGCCGATCAAATCCCAGTTGGTGGCCCCGAAAATGAGGAGCTGCCCCCGGCTCTTGGAGCCCTCGAGCTTCTGTGGGGACAGGGGACAATGTCAGGGACAGGGATGTAGGGAATGTGG
>NW_020885025.1:42743-47384 GCF_003945725.1 Corapipo altera
GACACGGGGGGACAGGGGGACACAGCGGTACGGCACCGGGACATGGGACGTGGGGGGGGGCACGGGGACACGGGATGGGGGACAGAGGGGGGACACAGGCGGGGACACGGGGAGAGGGGGGACTCACAGCCGGGGGGACGTGGGGGGGAGATGGGAAAGGGGGGGGGGAGATGCCCAGACTGGGGGACACGAGAGGGGGGAGAGGGCACCCCCAGGAGGGATGCGGGGACAGGGCCGGGAGGACAAGGGGAGGGATGGGGCGACAAGGGAAGTGGGGAGAGGGGCGACACTCGGGGAGACACGGGTTGGGGGGAGAGGGGGCACCCACAGTGGGGGGGATACGGGGAAAGGGGGGGGACCCACAGTGGGAGGGATACGGGAGGGGTCCGGGGGGGGGGGAAACCCAGTTGAGGGGGACAGAGGGGACAGGGGAAAGGGGGGGGGAGCGGAGGGACCCAGGGAAGGTCACGGGAGGGACACGAGGGGAAACAGGGAGAGGGACCCCCCAGGTGGGAGGAGAATCGAGGAGGGAGGGGGGGAACAGGGGGAGATGGGACCCCCGGGATGGGTCACGAGGGGAACACGGGGGGAGAGAGAGCGGAGAGACCCCCGGGGGCGGGACACGGGGGGACACGGGGGAGGGGGAGAGCGGGGAGGGAGGGGGGGACACAGCGGGGGAGAGGGGGGACCCTCGGAGAGGGAACACGGTGGGGGAAGGGGGGGGGACAAGGAGGAGGGGGGAGAGGGGGAGGTGTGGGACGGGGAGAGATGGGGGGGACACGGGATGGGGGGAAAGGGGAGACCCCCCTCCGGGCCCAGCTGTGCTGGAAAGGGGGGGAAATTTGGAAAGGGGGGAAAGGAAGGGGTTGGAAATGAGGTGTGCAAGGGGGAGGCTGCAAATGGAGGGGTGTAAAGGGGGGTCCAAAGGGGAGTTGGAAAAGAAGCTTGGAAAGGGGGAGGTCTGGAAAGGGGGAATTGGAAAGCGGGGGGTGCAAAGGGAGTATTGGAAGGGGGGATAGAAAGGAGGGTGGAAATGAGGGGTGCAAGGGGGGGCTGGAAAAGGGGGCTTGGAAGGGGGGGTGGAAATGAGAGGCTGGAAAGGGGGGTGGAAATGGGGGGGTTGGAAAGGGGGATATTGGAAAGAGGGGGGCCAAGGGAGAGGTGCAAGGGGGAGATGGAAAAGGGGCTTGGAAAGGGGGGGGCCTGGAAAGGGGGATGCAAGGAGGGGTTGGAAACAGGGGGTGCAAGGGAGGGGGGTTGAAAAGGGGGATATTGGAAAGGGGGAGCTTCAAAGGAGGGATTGAAACGGGGAGGTGGAAACGGGGGTTCTGGGGGGGTCCGAAGGGGGGTATTGGAAAGAGGGGGTTTCAAAGGGGGTGTGTGGAATGGGGGGGTTGCAGAGGGACGATTTGGGAAGGGGAGGTGGCAGGGGGGTACCAAAGTGGGGGGTACAAAGGGGGAGGGGGCGGAGAGCAGAGAGACTTTGCAGTGGGGGGGGCAAACGGGGGGTAAAGGGGGGTGCAAAGGAGGGGGCTCGGGGGTCCCGAGGGGGGGTCACGAAGGGGATCCACGGCAGGAAATGGGCCCGGAGACAAAGCGTCCCCCAAAGGGAAGGGGGGAAACGGGACACGGGGGGTGGGCGGGTTTGGGCCCCCCCTCTCTCCTCCTCCCCCCGAACCCCCCCAGCTCCTCTCGGGGCTCCCCCGCCCCCTCCATTCGCTATTTGGGGGGTGGGAGTGGGGAAGTTTATCTTTTATAGCGCCGCGATGAAATCTGGGGAGGGGGCACAACCCCCCCCGGGGGGCTCCCCCCCCCCCTCCCCCTGCCCCCTCACCCCCCCCACCCTGATCCTTTTAATCCCCGTTTCCCTGGAACAATGGGCTCTCTCCCCCCCCCCCCCCCCCCCGGGCCCCCCTTTTTTTTTTTTTTTTTTAATCTTTTTAAGCCCCCCCCCCATCCCTTTCCCCCTCCTCCTCCTCCCCCCGAGCCCCCTTTTGACCCCCCCCATTCCAAACCTGATTTTAGGGCGAAAGGTGCAGCATAAAGAAAGCAACAACTCGGGGCCTTTGCACTATTTTTGGTGGTGGTTCCTGTTGCAGGAAAAAAAAAAAAAAAGGTAATTTTTTTCTCGTGTTTTTTTTTTTTTCTTCTCTAGCTTTTTTTTTCCCCCCCTCTTCCCCTTTTCCTCCCTGAAATCCCACCCACCAGATCCACTTAAAATGTAAATATGAGCCTCCCGAACAAATGGGACAATACAAAACAGAAACACATGGATGGGCAGGAAAAGGGGAAAAAAAAAAAAAAAAGAGGAAAAAAAAAAATTATCCATCCTGTGTTGGAGAGGAAGAGGCTGCGAAGTCCAGCTCCATCTTTAGGGCTGGAAGACTCAGGGAGAGCAAAGAATTCCAGGAAGGGATTCCCCTCCTGCGTCCCTTGGTGCTGAGGGGGAATTTTTGGGGATGGGAGATGAATGAACTGTGGAATTTGGGGAATTTTGGAAAAGGGAAATGCGCTCGCTGGCCTTGTTGGAAAGAGGGGTTGGATTTTTTTTGGTGGAGGGAAAAATAAGTGTATCGTGTTTATTGGAAAGGAGGTTTCCCCAGGAAATCAATGCCCGTAGTGCCAAGGATTTTTTCCCCCTAAAAATGTAAATGCACATATTACAAAGGGCTTTTTTCCCCCCAAATTAAATGCACCTATTGAAAAAGGGATTTCCCCCCCCCCAAAATAAATGTAGATATTGATATTTCCCCTCAAATAAATTATCTTACTACCTCTGTTGCGAAATGGATTTCCCCAAAAATAAATGTCTGTATTTCCAAGGATTTTTCCCCCTAAAAATGTAAATGCACATATTAAAAATGAGATTCCCCTCCTCTCCACCCCCCCCCAAAAAAAAATATATTGCAAAGGGGTTTCCCCCCCCCAAAAAAAAAAAAAGTAAATATTACGAAGGGGTTTTCCCCAAAAAAATAAATACACATATTGCCGAGGGCTTTCCCCCCCCCTAAATTAAATGTACCTATTGAAAAAGGGATTTTCCCCCCAAAATAAATGCATATATTGATTTTCCCCCTCAAATAAATTATCTTACTACCTCTATTGCAAAATGGATTTTCCCCCAAAATAAATGTCTGTATTTCCAAGGATTTTTTTCCCCTTAAAAATGTAAATGCACATATTACAAAGGGTTTTTTTCCCCCAAAAAATCAAATGCACGTATTAAAAAAGGGATTCCCCCCCAAAAATGAAATATATATATTATATATTATAATATAATATTATAAATATCTCCACCCAAAATTAAATGTACATATCATGAAGGGGTTTTTCCCCCCAAAATTATATACACAGATTACAAACAAAATAACAAACATATTAAGAAAGGAATTTCCCCAACAAAATAAATAAATATTGATATTCCCCCTCTAAATAAATTAACTTATTGCCTTGGTTGTAAAGTGGATTTCTCCCCCGCTAAAATTAAACACATATATTGCAAAATGTGGTTTGCCCCCCCAAAAATAAAGTCACGTGTTACAAAGGGGTTTTTTTCTGTCCCAAAAAATAAATGTACATATTACAAAGGGGGTTCTTTCACCCCTCAAAAATTAATTCACATATTGCCAAGGATTTTTTTGCCCCCCCCAATTAAATTAACATATTACAAAGTGGGTTCCACCCCCCCCATATAAATGCACTTATTGCCTTTGCTGTAAAGTGGATTTTCCCCCCAAAATTAAATGCACATATTACAAAATGGGGTTTTCCCTCAGAAAATAAATTCACATGTTACAAGGGATTTTTTGCCCCCACCAGATTAAATTCACATCTTAAAAAAGGGATTTTCCCCCCAAAAATCAAATGCACATACTAAAAACGGGATTCCCTCCCCCCCAAAAATATTAAATGCACATCTTAAAAAAGGGATTTCCCCCCCAAAAATCAAATGCACATATTAAAAGAGGGATTCCCTCCCCCCAAAATTAAATGCACATATTAAAAAAGGGATTCCCCCCCAAAAAAAATTAAATGCACATATTAAACCAGGGATTTTCCTCCCCCAAAAAATTAAATGCATGTACTAAAAAAGGGATTTTTCCCCCCAAAATAAATGCACATACTGTTGTTCCCCCCCCAAATAAATTAACTTATTGCGTTTGTTGCAAAGTGGATTCCCCCCCCAAAAAAATTAAATGCACATATTGCAAAGGGATTTTTTTCCCCAAAAAAATATACAAAGCTCAAGGGGATTTTTTGCCCTCCCAAATAAATAAATAAATATCCGATTATTATTATTATTATTATGCACAGATTTTCTTTATTGCAAAGTCTTCCCCCCCAAGAAATAAATGCATTTATTGCCTTTATTGCTATATCCCCCCAAATAAATTAACTTATTGCCTTCATTGCAAAGTGGATTTCCCCCCCCAAAAATAAATGCTCACATTACAAAGGGTTTTTTTTCCCCCCCAAGAAATAAATGGACATGTTGCAAAATGGTTTCCCCCGCCCAGAATAACGTCACATTAATTCCTTTATATCAATAAATACACGGAATTAAATACACGTATTTTAAAAGAGTTTTTTTTCCCGAAAGAGTGAATACAAATGTGGCACTTATTGCAATTCCCCCCCCCC
>NW_020885025.1:47484-49096 GCF_003945725.1 Corapipo altera
CCCCCCCCAAAAAAAAAAAATCAATGTACATGTTCCAAAGTGGTTTTGCCCCCTCAAAGAAATACATTTATTGCAAAGGGGCTTTTCCCCTCCAAAAAAAACCCCAAACAAATGTACCTATTGCAGAGTGTATTTTTTCCCAAGAAATGAATCCATTTGTTGCCTGTATTCCAAAGGTTTTTCCCAGATTAAGTGATCAAATTGCCAGGTTTTGACCCCAAAAAGAAAGGCACTTATTGCAAAGTGTGTTTTTCCCCAAGAAATAAATGTTCATATTGCAGAGGGTTGGTTTGGGGATTTTCCCCCCCCAAAATAAATCCAAATATTGCCTTTATTGCAATTTTTTCCTCCCTCCCCCCCCTTTTTTTTTTTACCAGGAGAAAATTCCCTTTATTACATCGAGGGATTTTACAGGAGGGGAACATGTGGTGCCTTTGGAATTGGTGATGAATTGGGAATATTTGACCAATTTGCAATATTTGATTAATTTGCAATATCTGATTGATTTAAAAGATGTGATTTATTGAAAATATTTGATTAATCCTCAGTTTTGGGTGGTGTTTTCCTCTCTGATTCCATTGCAATATCCCATGGATTTCTGACGCAATCCCAAGTGCTGATGCAATTTTGGGACCTGGGCCCATGGGACTCTGGGGCAAACCCACCCCAAATCCCCCCAAAACAGGGGCAAACCCTTGGAATTTAGGGAAACAACCTCCTGGGTGGGATAAAATCATCCCAAATCCCCGCATTACTCACGGAATTATCCCCGGAGCATCTCGGCACAGCATCACTTGCAGGAGCAGGGCGGGAGAGTCGGGGTCGTTCAGGGATTTTCCATGATCTCCGGAGGGATGGGATGGAATGAAAGCCCTGCCGGGGCTGGGACCCGGCTGCTGATCCCTAAAAATGGCCTTTTTTCCCCCAAAAGGCCGGCTGGGTTTGTGGGGTGGGTGGGAACACTCCAGGCAGGTTGGGTCAGGCCTGGGCTCAGACTGGTTTGTCCTGGGCTTGGGAAAAACTGGTTTGACCTGTTAATTGCCAGGGGAGTCTGGAATGGGGAGAGTCTCACCTCGGATAACCTGGGCCTGGCTCAGCTCTCCCCAGTCCCAGATCCATGGGGGGGGACCCCTGGGTGGGATATTTGGGGTATCCCTGGGAATGAAGACATTTGGGGTATCCCTGGAGGTATTTGGGATATCCCTGGGGATATTTGGGGTATCCCTGGGTGAGATATTTGGGGTATCCCCTGGGGATAGGGATATTTGGGGTATCCTGGGATGGAATGTTTGGGGTATCCCTGGGGATGGGGATGTTTGGGGTATCCCTGGATGGGATATTTGGGGTATCCCTGGATAGGGATATTTGGGGTATCCCTGGGGATGAGGATATTTGGGATGTGGTTGTAGCAATTGGAAAAGGGGGTTTGCAGCAAGAGCCTCTGGAAAAATCCAAGTATCCTGGGATAGGGTGGCTTTGGGAACAGCATGGGAATGGCTGCCAGGGGAATTTGCATCCTCACCACAACAGAGAGCAGGGATCCAACTGGATCATGTGGAAAGGGATGGATGCAATCCAAGCAGGGAGTAGGGACCCACATGGAGAATATGGA
>NW_020885025.1:49106-56140 GCF_003945725.1 Corapipo altera
ATCCAACTGGATCATGTGGAAAGGGTGGATGCAATCCAAGCAGGGAGCAGGGATCCACGTGGAGAACATGGAAAGAGATGGATGCAATCCATGCAAGTCCCTTTCCATGCTCCTTCTGCAGCCAGGTGGCACCTCCAGAGTTTTTTATGGAATTGCTGATGCTCCAGGAGGTGATTTATCCACACACATTGAACTTTCCCAAGGATTTCGTGCAGGAAGAGGGGGATTTAGGCTCTGGTTCAGTGGGATGATGCAAACAGGTGGGTTTTTCTGGGAATTGCACGTCTGGGAGATGTGGAAGGAGCAAGGGAGGAGCTGGAAGCTGGATCCATGTGCATTCCAAGCTCCAGGGGTGGGTTCGGGCACCTCTGAAGGAATTTTGGGCGGAAAAGCAGGGAGCAAACCCAGCCCAGCTGCTCCCCCGAGTCCGTCCATGTGCTCCCAGGGATCCGGCAGCTCCATCCCGGGGCTCGGGAAGTCACGGAGGGCAGAGTTTGGGGTGTCCACACAAAGCATTCCCCAAAAAGCCCCTTTGGAGAAGCTGGGAGACCTCTGGAGAAGCTGGGCCAGAGCTTTCCCGGGAAGACACCCAGCCCTGGATGGGCTCCAGCCCCACCCACAGTTCTGTGGATCTTTATAAAAATACAGATACAGAGATTTAAAAAATAACCCTGGAAAACCCTCTGGAAAAGTTGGGAGATCTCCTGGAGAAGTTGTCCCAAAGTTTTCCCGGGAAGCTGCCAGCAGGGGGCATCCCTGGGCTGGATCATCCCCCTCATTCCATGGATCCCTGTCAATACACATGGATATGGAGTAGACATATTAATGCAGAATTGGTATATTTAAATGAATAAATTTAAATAGAAGCATCAATTATATTTTTATATTATTTATTTTTATTATTAATCTGTTTATTTGTATTAATCTGTTTATTTGTATTAATCTGTATTAATCAATAGAATTATTTATTTTCTTTATATGTGCTATATATGATAAAGTGTAGTATATTTAATAATATAAAATAGACATATATTAAAATTTCAATATATATAACTCTACATGTGTTAAAATCTATTAATATATATAATACATATTTATATCTAAAATATATTTATATTTTTATATAATTAATATATATAACTATACACGTGTTAAAATATATTAAAAATAAATTAAATTAAAATATTACTATATGAACACATATACAATTTATAGAAAATATATGTAAACATATAACAAATCTATAAAACATGTATATAAACAATAGATCTATAAAAATATATGTATGTAAATATAGATGTGTTAAAATGAAAATATATTAAAATAAATTGAAATAAATGGAAACATGACTATATAAATATATATATAATATATATTTATATATAATATATATAAATTATATATAATCTATAAGCATCTATAAATATATATAGTTATAAATATGAACATATGAATATATAAATATATGTAGCATATATAAAATACATAAAAATACATTTAAACGTATAAAAATAAATATATATAAATATACGTGTATATAAATACAGTTGTGTTAAAATTAAAATATATTGAAAATACATTTAAATAAACTGAGATGTAAATTTATAAATATATAGTGTAAATATAAAAATAAATATCAATATATAAAAATACATGTATAAAATGTACACAGATGTGTTAAAATTAAAATATATTGAAAATAAATGGAAATAAACTGAAATATAATGATATGAATATATATAATATAGATGAAATAGAAAAATAGATATAAATATCTGAAAATGTATATGATGTGTTAAAATTAAAATCTATTCAAATAAATTGAAAGGCATTGAAATACAAACCTATAAACATGCACAATAGGTATGAAATGTGTTTAGTTATCCAAAAATAAACGGATACAAACACACCCCTTCCCTTCCCTTCATTGTTCAACGCCAAATAGTTCAAGTTCCTCCCAAATTCTCGCCCCACGCCCCCAAAAACAGGTTTTTTGGGTTCCCGCGGCAGCAGCTCCGGGGAGGGCCCGGCCCAGGGAGGGGCTCGTTTGCATAGATTTGCATAAATTTGCATCACCGGCGTGACTTTGCGTGTCAGTCCCGGTACAGCTTTGTAGGAGGAGGCTCCAGGAGTATTCCCAGGGTTCAGAGGTTCCTGGAAGGGCTGGATCCGAGGTGTTTGTGTCCCAAACATTCCATGGGGGCTTTCCCAGAGGGATCCAGAGGCTGGAGGAGCTCCCTGTGCCCCCCCCCAGCATCCCAAAGATCTCCGGGGGAATAAACCCACTTGGATGGACTTGTCCAGGGACTCCTTGGAATTTCTTCCCAGTAAAGAGCTGGAAAACCACCCTAAAGCCTTGGATAATTAATGGCTAAACCTAATTATCTGTTAATGACTTAATTTTTGTATCACTAAACCCCCCCAAACCCTTGGATAAGTGTGGGAAGAAAGGTTCCCAGGAGGATTTTTTGGGGTGGTTCTTGGCCGGTTGTGGCACAGGACCTGATCCCAAGGGTTAATTAATGATGAAACCTAATTATCTATTAATTAGTTTATTTTTATATCAATAGAAACTATCCTAAACCCTTGGATTTGTGTGGAAAAAGAAATTCCAAGGTGGATTTTTGGGGGGCTTTTTGGCTGGTTGTGAGGACAGGACCTGATCCCGGGGGGATAATTGATGATGAAACCTAATTATCTATTAATTAATTAGTTTTTCTCCTGGTTAATGAGCTATTTGAGCGCATTAATGGGGATCTGGGGCCGGCCCAGCCCTGCTGAGTGCCCAGCCCTGGCTGAGTCAGTGCCACCTGTGCCAACGTTCCGGCTGCCAGCCGGAAAAATCGCTCCTTGCTCCTGTTTTTCCCCAGCCCAGGGTGAGTTTTTGGGGATGGGAGGTTTGGAATCCCGGGATGTGTCCATGTATCCACGTCCTGGGGGGGTCCTGGGTGCCTGGAGAGGTGGATTTAGGGGGTGAAATTCCCTTTATCCCAAGAAAACTGGTCTGGGAAAGGGCTTCATTCCCAGACAAGGCTGATTCCCTGGGATGGGAGCCCTTCCCAGCCAGTGTTCCTTGTTCTGGGGGCACCGGGATCTTTCCAGGAGGTGCTGGGGCAGCCGTGGAGTGGGATGAATCCCAAATTTCTGGGGGTGCTCTTTGCTCCCTTCCCTCCTTCCCGGGGCCTTTGCTGAGCTGGTTCTGGGATGCAACCCCCCCCCAGTTCCTCTGGGAGGCCTTGAGGTGCTTTTTCCCAAGTTTTTGGGGTGGGAAGTGGAAGGCTTGGAAACAAAATCTAAAAAGAAAAATAAATCAGAAAAATCACTTTATTTCCAAGGGAAATAAAAAATCCACGAGAATTCACTTCAATTTCCAGAAAAAAAATAAATTAGAAAAATCACTTTAATTCCCAGGAAAAAAACTAGAAAAATTCACTTTAATTCCCAGGAAAAAACCAGAGAATTTCACTTTTGTTCTCAGAAAAAAAAAAAACAGAAAAAGCACTTTAATTCTCAGGAAAAAAAAACAAAACAAAACCCACCAGAAAAAACACTTTAATTCCCAGGAAAAAAATAGAAAAAAAATCACTTTAATTCTCAGAAAAAAAAAGAAAAAAAAAAAAGAAAAAGTCAGTTTAATTCCCAGGAATAAAAAGCAGAAAAATCACTTTAATTCCCAGAAAATTCACTTTAGTTATTGATTGTCTAAAAGATGATTTTGCTGCTTCCCGAAAATAGGTTGGGAAGCGTCTCCCCCTTACAAATGTTGGGATAAGAGGGATAAAATCCTCCCCACCACCATCCTCGAGTCCTGTTCCTGCTTAAGGAGGTTTTCTTGGCTCAGCCCATTATCCCAGGGAAAGGAGTGTTGCTTTTTCCCTGGAGTCACCTGGAGGGCACTGGGATATATTTATATATTTATTGCTTTTTGCCAGGCTTGTTGGGCTGGTTTGGAGCTGGAAAAATCCCGACAGCTCCGGAGTTTGTTTGTAAGGGGCGTTTTCCAGCAGGGCTGGGCCCTATGCCGGCAGAAAATTCCTTCCCAGTCTGGAAAACACGGATGTGAAATAGGTAAAGTGGGAGTATTTTATATCAAGGATATTGGATTTAATTAAATCTGCGGGTGGGCTCTTCCTGCTGCCTGAAATTACCTTTTTTTTTTTTTTTGGGGGGGGGGGGGGGTTGTGTTTTTGGGGGGGGTTTTTGGGATGTTAAGGCGGTGGGGGAATAACTTGGAATGGGAATGTGGAGCTGCGTTTTCGGCCGGCAGCGGGTGGTTTGGAGGTCAAATGTCCCGGGAAAAATCGGCTTTGCCCGGAAACTTTGGGCATTTTGGGCTATCCTTGGGCGTTTTGGCCTCTCCTGCTCCTTCTTTTTCCCCCGCTGGAAGCGAGGGGGTTAACGGGATGCTCCAGGCGGAGGCGATCAATCCCGGTTTAGCGGGATTTGGGAAGCGCTGCCCGGGAAGAAGAGCAGCAGCAGGAGGAGGAGAAGGAGGGGGAGATGCTGCCCAAAATCCCGGCATCCCTCGCTCCAGCCGCTGGAGCGCCGGGCCGAGCTCCAGCCGGGCTCCAGCGCCGGGATTTGGGAATCGCGGGGGTCCGGCGGGGCCCGGGGGGAGCCCCCGCCCCGGGCATCCCACCCAGGGGCGCCTCGGGAGCGACCCTCGCCGGCCGGGGGGGTTTTCCCGGGAATTCCCTCCCTGCTCGGATGTGGATACAAAGCCGGAGGAGCCGCGGCCTTCCCAGGTCAGCAAATTCCCGTTTTCCCTTCTGCTCGCCCCCCAGACCGTGGATCCAGCCGGGAATCTCTGGATATCCGTGTGTCCGTGTAGAAATCCATAGGTTATCCCAGAATCCCGCGGCGGGAGGACACCCTTCGCTTCCCGCAACCTCCGGCCATCCCCCCTTTATTATCCACCGAACATTCCCGGGAGTTCGGGTTCATTTTGTACAGATAAGGGAAAACAAGGAATGAGGGAGGGAAATCCCCAGGAATACCCACCCACCTCATCCCACCCCCGTTCCTGCCCTTTTCTCGTCCCGGTTTTTTCCCAGCTCGTGAATCCCTCCTGTGTTTTCTCAGCTGGGAATTGCAGCACCTGTGGGAAAACTGATTTTTAGAGAGGTGGGAGCGTCCTCTGGGATAATTTTGGCAGGAAATAATGGCGTTTATCCCTGTTTTGGCGATTTTTTTTGGATATTGGTTGCGTTGGGGTGCAAGTTGGGAAGGGGCTGGAATATTTTTTCCCACCTTTTGCACCGCTTTGATTTTTTTTTTTTAATTAATTAATTGTGTCTTAGGGAACAAAACAAGTTGCAAAGAGTAGGTTTTCCCCAAAAATACCTGGAAAAACATAAAGGAAATGTCCTTTTTAGGGTAAAAATCAGGTGAGTTTTTGGCAGAAAAGGGTGATTTTTTGGCAAAATAATGTGGGGTTTGGGCAAAATAAGGGTTTTTTTTCAAAATCAGGCGATTTTATGCAAAATAAGGTGAGTTTGGGGCAAAATAAGGTGATTTTGTACAAAATAAAGTGATTTTATGCAAAATAAGGTGATTTTGGGGCAAAATAAGAGGGGTTTGGGGCAATGTAAGGTGATTTGGGGGTGAAATAAAGTGACCCCAGAGCACTGGCAGGAGGAAAAAACACTTCCAAAGGGTGGGAGAGGTTTTAATGTGGAGCTTTGCAATAAAGCAAACTCTGAATTGTTGGGAATTTTAAGCTGGAAACAATAATGGGGGAAAAAAACACCCATTACTTCATTTGTTTGGCTTTTTTATTGGTATTTCTGATTCAAATTCTTCTTCTTTCAAATTCCTTCCCGAGGTAGTTTTGCAGTGGATGAACTTTGTAAAGTGGGGATTAGGATAAACGTGGAATTAGGGAGTTTTCTGGCAATAAATGGCTTTTTTTCCCAGATTTTTGAGGTCTCTCTGCAAGAAATCTTTGCAGAAAGGACTTTAATTTTTCCTATTTAAAGGCTATAAATGTGATTGTTCCTGACTTTTCCCTGGTTTTTCTTTTATCCCCATTTCTCATGGCATGAGCTGGACCAGGGATGGATTTTTTCCAGATCATCAACAGCTTTGAAAATGCAAAGCAAAGGAAAACAGTGGCACTTTTCCAGGTCATGGGATTGTGAGCTGGAATATTTGTGGGATATTTGCCTGGAAAAGCCACTTCAAGGGAAAACAGGGAAAAAAACTTTTTCTGTAAGTTGACGCCTTTCCAGGAGTTTATTGAAAATCTACTCCCAAAACTGCCCTGAATTTTGAATTTTTATGGAATTCTTTTGGGGACAAACTCTTCCTTTGGCAGTTTTTTCCGGGAAAACCCTTTTTTTTTTTTTTTTTTTTTTTAGATTTTGAGGAAGAAATTCCATATTTTGCCTTTTTTTTAACCCCTCCTCCCTCCAGGATTTTGCCATCGTTTCATTCCCGCTGCTCCTGGGGCTGCCCCTTGTTCCCACCTTTCCCCATCCCAACCACATCCCAACTCCCTATCCAGGGGATTTTTGAGGACCCTGGGTAATTTTTCCCCACTGGAGCTCTCACTGACACCCTCAAACCTGCCCAGTGTATTCCTTGGAAAACTGGGAAGTAAAACCTTTGGCCCCGAAATCCCATTAGGAATGAAAAAACTTCCTTTGCTGCAAATATTTACTGCTTTTTAAAGTTACTTTTTTTCATTTTTAACTGGTTTTTAATTTGAAAATGATTTTTCATTTCAGAGTTGTTTTTGTCTTTGAGTTATTTCCAGTCATAAATGATTTTTTTTATTGTTTAAATTACTTGAGGTTATTTTAATGTTTGAGTGATTTTGATTTTAAAATTAGTTTTCAGTGCAAATTTTATTTTTCAATGTAAATTTTTCCCCCAACCTATATCGTATATCTTATTTTTAAATGTAAACCTTGTTTTCCCATTTAAACCTTGTTTTCCCATTTAAACCTTGTTTTCCCATTTAAACCTTGTTTTCCCATTTAAACCTTGTTTTCCCATTTAAACTTTGTTTTCCCATTTAAACTTTGTTTTCC
>NW_020885025.1:56150-60355 GCF_003945725.1 Corapipo altera
TTGTTTTCCCATTTAAACTTTGTTTTCCCATTTAAACTTTGTTTTCCCATTTAATTTTTAGTTTCCCATTTATTTCTCCATTTAATTTTTCTCATTTCATTTTTTATTTTTTAACTTCCTAAATTTAATTTCCTCTTTTCCATTTTTAACTACTTTTTTTTTTTAAATAATATTTTACTTATTATTTTAAAAGATTGGGAGTCAGGGGTGAAAACATCCCTGTTTTCCTCCTCCATGGACTCTTCCCATCCCAGGGAGTGGAAAAAACCTGAATTAATTCAATTTTTATCAAATTTTAGTCAATTTTTGTATCAATTTTTATCAAGGTCGTGGTGGAAAATCCTCCTGGGATGTGGGAATGAATGTGGGATGTGACCTGCAGGAATTAATGTGGAAAAGGGGGAGAACCTTGGGAGAGAAAAGCTGATTTGGATTCCTCCCCACCCCCATCCCTTATAAATAACTCCAGGTTATTTATCCCATGGGATGAGCGCGGTGGGATGGGCAGAGGAGCAGATTCCCAGGTCAAATCCTGTTGGAGTATCGTCCATTATTCCTCCCTGGCTTCCCAAACCCCTCCATGGGGGGATGGGAGAGCCCTGGGAATGGGGATCCTGGATCCGGGATCCTTCCTGGATCTGGGATCCTTCCCGGAGCTGGGCCCTGTTCCCACCAGCTGGGCCCTGTCGCTCCATGGCCCCGGCTAAAAATATCCCCCTGAATCCCGGGATCAGGATGGGGCCCAGCACATGGTCCTGCTTTTCTGCCTTTATTTAGGCCCAGCTCAATTTATTCAGGCCCAGCTCAATTTATTCAGGCCCAGCTCAATTTATTCAGGCCCAGCTCAATTTATTCAGGCCCAGCTCAATTTATTCAGGCCCAGCTCAATTTATTCAGGCCCAGCTCTGTTTATTTAGGCCTGCTTTGATTTATTTTCCCTCCCCGCTCTGGGTGGGAAGGAGCTGGAGCTGCTGCCCCCAGGATGCTCCTTCCCACGGAGAGGCCCCAGCAGCTCCTTGAAATCCGGATTTCCAAGGATGGTGTCGCATCCCGACGTCCTTCTGGGATCCTCTCACATCCCCAGGCCCTCCTTGGATTGTCCCACTTCCCGTTTTTCCGTTCCCGGTTTATTCTGAGGGATCTGCCTGGCAGGGCGGCTCATCCCCGCTCGCTTTCCCCTCATCCCCTGGGATGCATTTTGCTCCCAGGATGTTCCTTTTCCATGGAAAACGATGCAAAATGACCTTTCAAACCCAATCCAAGGGTTGTTTTGGAGTCCTGGGAGCTGGAAAAAGAACCAACCAGCCTTGGGATAAATTGGGCTTTGGGATGGGAGCTTATGTCAACTGGCAAAATGGGAAGTGACCTTTTCCCGCCCGGCCGGATAAATTTGGGATGGAGCCGCAGCACATCCGCCTCCCACTGCCCTCATCCCACGGGGAAGCCGCTGGATTGCTGGAGGGACGGATCAAACCAGTAAGGAACCTGGGGTCGGGACAAATCTGGCACCAGCTCTTTCCCGGGGTTATTTTTCCCAAGGATTAAGGATTCCAAACGTGCTTTGCTTATTTCTCCTGCAGAAATAAGGGATGTTTTTTACCCTGTGCTCCTCAGCTCCGTGGCAGCTCCTGCTTCCCTCTGGATTCATGGCTCGGGTGGTGCCACATCCAGAGGGATAAAACCTGGAGCTTGGAAAAGGGGGAAAGCTGGGAATCTCCTGCTCCCAGGCTGGTGGGAAGCAGTTGGGTGACGTAGGAGCTGTTGTGAACACCAGGAAAAGAATTCCAGGAGGAAAACAAACCATCCCCGGGTCCCTCTCCCAAATAAATCCCAGTTAATGTGTTTATGGAGACAAGGGGCTCGTTGGAAAAGTGGCTGGAAAAGTTCTTGTGGTGGGTCAGGGAGGGGAAAAAGGGATTTATTCCTATTTTTTTATGGCTGGAAAAGGGTCAGTTGGGATTTGGCTCCGTCTTTTGGTGGGGTTTGGATCGGGATGGGGTTGGGATTGCTGAGCACTGGGAATCTCGGGGGTCACACCATCAACTCAGGCACCTGCTGGGGGTTTAGAGCCCATTTTCCAGCAGGAAATGGGAATCTGGGAGGTGATCCCAGACCTCAGCGCCCTCCTGGTCAGCTCCAGAGACACAGATACGTGTTTCTATTATAATTCTTCCAATAATTGTAATTATTTCTATATTTTGATCTCTCTCAGTGGCCCTAGAGCTCTGTGAAAACCCAAACCTGGAGCAATTGGCGCTCTGCATTTGTATTTATTAGCATTCCTATAATTATTATCATCATTAGTATAATTACCATTATTATAAAGATAATTTGGTATTATTTTATATATTTTTATATCTCTCTATGGCCCTGGAGCTCCATGAAAACCCAAACCTGGAGCAATTCCAGCTCTGCATTTATATTATTATCACTATTATCATTATTATCATCATTATCATGAAATTTTAGGATTATTTGATACGTTTTCCTGTCTCTCTGTGGCCCTGGAGCTGTTTGTCCCTCCTGGGGCTGTTCCTCCCACCCTGTGCTGCAGCTCCAAGGGATTTTGGTCCGGGGGGAATAAACAAATCTTAAATAAATAGATCTTAAATCATCCTAAATAAATAGATTAAATCAACAACTCCTTTGTTTTGGGATTGCCCCGGCTTTGGGCCTCCCCTTATCCAGCATTTCCCAAGGAAAATGGGGGAGAAACCATCTCTTGGCGGGGTCATGACTCTTTGGAGCAGGGAGGCAGTGTCCGTTGGACATCCTGCTTCCAGCAGGACCAAATTCCCTGGATTTGGCCCCATTTTCCCCTTTCCAACCTCTCAGGTGACATTTTGTTCTGCTCGATCATCCCTTGGGAATGGGGGTCCCTGCTCTGACCTTCCTCCTCCTCCTGGTGACCTTCCAGGGCATCTCTGGTTTCGGGAGCGGATGAGCCATCGATCCCAGGGAGGCTCCTTGGCGCTTCCCGCCCCCGAGACCTTCAATCCTGCAGGATTTGCCATCCATGGGATAAATGTTCCACGCCAACCAAGCCCTGGGAGCAGCTCCTGTTTCCTTGTGAGGTTTTGCAGCGGCTGGAGCTGGATCCCTCACACCTCGAGGCTCCCGGGGATAGATCTGGGGGGCTGAGCTTCCTTTTCAACCCATTTTTCCTCCTCTCCCACAGGAGAAAATTGGGGAAGGGCCCAGGTGGAGCATCCGGAACCCCCTCGCCATGGCCTCATCTGAGCTGCCTCCCCAGCCTGCAGTAGGTACTGTCACCCCTCTGGAGCTTTGGGAAGGGGACCCCTATCCTGGGGCAGAAAGGGGGGGTGTCCTGCATATCCCAGCTGCAGCCTCTTGGAATTTGGAGAACGCTCAGGGCTGTTGGATCTTGCAGTTCTGCGGGGATGATGCTCTTTCTTCCGTCCCTCCTCCATCCCTTTTCCATTCCTAGTTTTTTTTGGGAGGAGGGCCCCTATGCTTGGGCAGAAAGGGGGGTTCATCCTGCATATCCCAAGTGGAGCCTCTTGGAATGGTGAAAACACTCAGGGCTGTTGGATCTTGCAGTTTTGGGGCTGTGATGACTCCCTTCTCCACCCCCCCTTCTCCATCCCCGTCTTCCCTCCTCCATCCAACCCTTGCTGGGGTATCCTGAGTGAATCCCACCTTTTCCATCAGCTCCCTCTTCATCTCCCTGTTCCTGGGGGACCCTGAGTGACACTGGATCCCCCCATTCTCCATCCTTCCCTCACTTCTCCATCCATCCCCCCCTCTCCTCCATCCGCTCCCCTTCTCCATCCCCTCCTTGCTGGGGGGTCCGGAGTGACATTGTCTTGTCCTCCATCCTTTCCCCGCCTTCTCCATCCCTCCATCCCTTCATCCATCCATGTCCCCCTTCTCCTCCATCTCCCCTCTTTTCCATCACCTCCCTCTCCATCTTCTCCTTCCTGGGCTTGACCCTGAGTGACACTGTGTGCCCCCCTTCTGCATCCATCCCCTTCTTCTGCATCCATCTCCCCTCTCCTCCATCTTCCCTGCTCCTCCTTCCCCCCCTTCTCCATCCCCTTGTTTCTGGGGGACCTGGAGTGACAGTCTCCCCCTCCATCCTTTCCCCCCCCCTTCTCCACCCATCCCTCCCCCCATTCCATCCCTCCTTGTCCTTCTCCTCCATCCCCCCTTTCCCTCCATCCCCCCTTTCCCTCCATCCCCCC
>NW_020885025.1:60365-73076 GCF_003945725.1 Corapipo altera
TTCCCTCCATCCCCCCTTTCCCTCCATCCCCCCTTTCCCTCCATCCCGGTGCCGTGTCCCCGCTGCAGGAGCCGCGGTGCCCCCGGAGCCAGCGGGTGCGGTGCCTGCAGAGGGGGAGGACGTGGGTGAAGCCTTTGCCTTCGAGGACAGCGAGGAGGAGGAGGAGGAGGAGGAGGAGGATCCCGCAGCCCATCCCGGCGGGGCCGTTGCTCTCCGGGCCCCCCCGCGCCGGCGGCGTGGGACCAGCTCTGAGGGGGGTGAGAGCGCAATTCCCGACATTCCCGCCGTGTCTCTGATGTCCCCATGTTGTCCCTGATGTCCCCTGTGGGTGCCAACACAGCCTCTCTTTGCTTTTCCTCTCCACAGAGGGGCTGGTGCCGGAGACCCCAGAAGGGTGAGTGGGGTTTTGATGGGGTTTGGCGGGGGATCGGGGGGATTTAGGAGGGTTTTGGTGCAGTTTTGAGTTCCCTGAAGGATCTTTGGGGTCTGTCCCCTCTGTTTGATGTCTCAGCCTGGCGCTGTGCCTCAGTTTCCCTGACTTCTCCCCATTGCAAGGACAGGTATCCCTGGGAATTTGGGGTGCACCCCCCAGCCCTGGGAATCTGTGAGGGCTTTGGTGGGGTTTTGGGGGGAATTTGGGGGGTTTTGATGTGGTTTTGAGTACCCAGAAGGATTTCTGGGGTCTGTCCCCTCTGTTTGATGTCCAAGTGTCTCCGTGTAACAAAACAAAACGTTTGCTGAGGGAGGGCAGGATAGAAAAAACCAAACTCCTCCTTCAAAATTAAGAGGCTTCAGTTGAAAAGGTGTGGAAAAGAAAGTAATAGTTTTTTACTAACATATATATATATGTGTGCACACACACATATATATATATATATATATATATACACACATAACAAAACAGACCGAGCTACAACACTGTAACTGAAGCTTTCCCCTCTACAATTCCGTGTTTTCTGAATTTCTGACTTTCTGCCTCGGCGCAGTTACAGCCGCGGACAGCAGGGGGCTGTTCCTGGGGGCTGCGACGGCACAAAGGGATTTCCCTGGCAAACAGGGCTCCCCGGGATGCCGAAAACGGCAGGAAAATCTCCAAACAGCATCGGTGTAGATCAGCCAGAGAGCAGCTCTTCAGTGAAGGCCTCGAGGTGCATACGAGTGTCCCGGGGTTTTACCTGGATTTTACCCTTTTCTAGTTCTAATGCACCCAATCTGAGAACTGTCCACCCCCGGATCCTCCCCCTGGCACGGCCTCCCGGGAGTTGAATGTTGAATCGGAGGTCTCAAGACCCCCCTTCTTCCTCATTTCCCTCCTCCTCACAGCCTTGTCTGTGGAGCTCTGCCGAGGTTCCTGGGCCTGCCAACTTGCTTTGGCTGCAGGGATATCTGATTTTTCCGGTCCAGGGACACCTTTCCCGAACAAGATGTGCTTGCTCGAGTCCCTTCCCTTGAGAAGAACGTTAAACAAAACCTGCAGAGTTTAGAAAGTTTGATATGAGCTGGTAGCTGCCAGCTGCTGTTCTGAGGCGGGAGGGAACTTTAGGGGCACACTAAAAACCCGGATTTAACACAAGTCTTACAAATTCCAGGGCATCTCCCATGGGGCACCGAGGGAGCTCCCTCCTGGCAAACAGGGCTCCAAACATGGCACAAAGGGAGCTCCCTCCTGGCAAACAGGGCACAAATGGATCTCCCCCTGTCAAACAGGGCTCCCCTCATGGCACCAAGGGAGCACCCCCTGGCTCTGGGGGCAATCAGGACTCTGAACATGGCACAAAGGGAGCTCCCTCCAGGCAAACAGGGCTCCCACAGGGCGCAGAGGGAACTGCCCCCTGCTCTGGGGGCAAACAGGGCTCCCACCCTTTCCAAATGGAATTCCCCTCGGCTCCAGCTGCGGGAGCAATCCTGGCTCGGCTCTGGGCCCCCGGGCTGGGGAAGGGGGGCCCATGGGCAGCAGGAGCAGGCAGGGGGCAAAGAGCCAGCAGGGAAGGGGTGGGTGGGCAGAGGTGGGGCACAGGCAGGCTGTGTCCCCGAGCTGTCCCCTGTCCCAGGGCTCTCCCTCTCCCAGAGCTGTCCCCAAGCTCTCCTGTCCCAGAGCTCTCCAGCACAGCCTGTGCCCAGCTGGCAGGGTCAGGCAGGTTTAACCCCCCTCACTCCCATTCTTTTCCAGAGATATCCCCCTTCCACACACACACACACACACACACACACACACCCCAGCCTGGTGCCCTGTTTTGGCCACATGAGCCATTCTGTGCCCAGTTCAGGTCCTCGCCCGGGCTGCCCCTCCCTCGGGCCTCGGCAGGAGGAACGGAGGGAGCCCCACCTTGGCAGGAGAAGCAGAGGGAGCCCCACCTTGGCAGGAGAAGCAGAGGGAGCCCCACCTTGGCAGGAGAAGCAGAGGGAGCCCCACCTTGGCAGAGAGAACCATGATCTGTTTTTCCCCAGGACAGTCATTCAGGCCCGAGCTAGAAAAGCAGGGAAGCCTGATGTTTGTCTTGTCCCAGCAAGGGATGTTTGTCTTGTCCCAGCAGAGGCTGTTGGGGTGGAAAATTCACCACAGAGTGTGAGACCACAGCACTGGGCCTGGGGCTGAGCCTCAGCTGCCCTGACCTCTCCCCTTCCCTGCCAGAGGGGCTGCAGGCAGGGGAGCCCTGGGGTTTTGGGGTGCACCTGCAGCCCTGGGGATCTGTGGGAGTTTTGGTGGGATTTTGGGGAGATTTGGTGGGGTTTTGAGTCCCTTGAAGGATCTTTGGGGTCTGTCCCCCCTCTTTGATGTCTCAGCCTCATGCTGAGCCTCAGCTTCCCCAACTTCTCGCCGTTCCAAGGCTCTGCAAGCAGGGGAGCGTCGGTGTTTTGGAATTTTAAGGTGCATCCTGTAACCCTGGGGATCTGTGGGGGCATTGGTGGGGTTTGTGTGGGGTTTTGGTGGGATTTTGAGTCCCTTGAAGGAGTTTTGGGGTCTGTCCCCTCTGTTTGCTGAGGCTGGTGCTGAGCCTCAGTTTCCCCAAGCTCTGCCCCTTCCCTGCCAGAGGGGCTGCAGGCAGGGCAGCCCTGGGGTTTTGGGGTGCACCTGCAGCCCTTGGGGGGTGGGTTTGGGTGGGTTTGAGTTCCCTGAAGGATCTTTAGGGTCTGTCCCCCCTGTTTGCTGGCCCAACCTGGTGCTGAGCCTCAGTTTCCCCAACTTCTCCCCATTGCAAGGGGAGGGATCAAAGGGATTTTGGGGTGCACCCCCCAGCCCTGGGGATCTGTGAGGGCTTTGGTTTCTCCCCCATCTCCTCCCAGCTGGAGGAGATGGGAGAGAAACCCCTTGGGATGGTGTTTGAAGGGGCTGGTTTCCTCCCCGCCTGTGGATTTGGGGGGAAAAGCTGAAAATTTGGCTGCAGGGAGGGCTTGTCCCCCTGGCAGAGCGGGGACAGGGACAGGACCCCACCAGGAATGGGGGGGACCCTCTCCCTGTGCTCCCCAGTGCTGGCACATCCCCTGCCCTGCAGCAGCACATGGACTGAGGCTAAAAAAGCCAATTTTGGGTGTTTTGCATTATCTCTGAGTGGTTGTCAGGACCCTCTGGTGTGACCCTGGGACCCCAAATCCATGAAGAAGGAGATGGGGGGAGGGGGGACAAGCTTTATTTTGGGCCTGTGAACCCCTGAAATGGGAATGAGGATGGGGAGGGGCTTGGTTGCACCCAATCCCAAGGGATTTACACCCAATCCCAAGGGATGGATTTGCACCCGATCCTGAGGGATTTACACCCAATCCCAAGGGATGGATTTGCACCCAATCCCAAGGGATTTGCAGCCTGGAATGCTCCCTGACCTCCTTCCCCACAGGGCCCTGGTGAGGATGAGCAATGGGGAGGCCGGGGGAGACCCTCCCGTCCGCACTCAGACCTGGAAGCGGGAGAGCATCTGCCGAGGTGGGTCCAAACGCTGGGACAAACCCCCTGCCGAGGCTTGGGAAGGGTTTCTCCAGCCTGGGTGCTGAGCAGGTCCCGGGGGGGTTTGTCCCCCAAAGGTGAGCGGTTTTCCTTCCCGGAGGTGGAGGACGACGTGATCTACGATGACGTTCCCTGCGAAAGCCTGGATGCCGAGCAGGATGGTAGGGATAGACCTTCCCCCTCTCTTTCTCAAGGACTAGGAGCCCGTTTTCCAGCTCTGGATAAACTCAGGGAAGGAGAAAGCCATCCTCAAAGAGGATGTGGAGCGGGATGACTGTGGGAAAACCAGTGGGATTGGGAGGGAGATGCGAGGGTTTGGGGTGTCTCCTGTGGGTCCCTGAGGAAGGGAATTTGCCTTCCTGTAAGGAAAAGGAGCCGGATTTTCCTTGGCAGGAGCAGGGAGGGAGCGGAGCCTGATCTACGAGGAGGTGCAGCGGGGAGAGGGCTCCCGGATCAGCGAGGATTTGGGCTGGAGCTCCAGCGAGTTCGAGAGTTACAGCGAGGACTCAGGGGAGGAAACCAAAGCTGAGCCCACCAAGCACCGAGCGTCCTTCCAGCCCAAGGTAACCCTCGGATCATGCCTTTAGGGCCATTATTCTTGTTTTTCCCTGGGTTTGCTTGTCCAAAGGCAGTGGAGCACCAAGCCCAGCTGCTCCCGTGGCTGGTGACGCCGAGGATGCTGCAGCTCGGCCCCCAATTCCGGGGGATTCATTTCTTTCTGTTCTCCTTGCTTCCCTTTTTCAGTTTTCCCCCTTTTCCTTCTGCATTTGGGCCCTGCTGGAGCCTGGCTGCTGCTTTGCCCTGCACTCGCTCCCTTCCCCGCTCCAGCCAAGCCCGGCTTTTGGGATGGTGCTGCCTGGGCCATGCTGCTCTGGGGGGATTTCTGCTCTTTGTTTGGTTTTTGCTGCTCACCTGGATCTCTTCTCTGCCTCCTCCTCCTCCTCCCGCCTGGTTTGCTTGAGCTCAGCTTTCTCCAGACCTGAATAGACTAAAGGAGAGATACGCCAGGACTAAGAGGGACATCCTGGCTTTAAGAGTTGGGGGGAAGGACATGCAGGAGCTGAAGCAGAAGTACGATTGGAAGGTACTGTCCCTCCTCCATCCCTTGTCCCTTCTCCCCCAAATTTCCCAGGGGGAGGAAAAAAACCTCATGGAATTTATCCAGGCTGAATTCATCCCATTTCATCCCCCTAAAAAGAGGAACAAATTCAGTGAAGCACCTCAAAGCTGCCTCTCATGTCCATCTGTCTTGCAGCTCCCCGTCCTCCAGCTTCCCCAACCGTTGGATTTTGGGGTGTTTCCTTGTTTTTAAGGGGCGTTCGGACGGCGCCGGGTTTCCCACGGGATAGATGGATCTGACAAGGTTTTTTTTCCCCTGATCTGTGGTGGAAATCGGGTGGGGAAGGAGATTTTTGGGAGAACCTTAGTGCAAAGCCTTTCCCAGCCCCAGACCATCCAGGTATTTCCTGGCTGGAAGTTTGGACGGAAACGCTGTGATTTGAGGTGTGAAAGGCCGACACTTCCCCCCCTTTGCTCTCCCCCACATGAAATCCCTGCACAAGGAGGGGATGGATGTGCTCCTGCCTCCCTTCCCTCCCTCTGCTTCGCTTGGCTGCATGATCCCGCTTTGCTGGCGCCTGCTTGCACGCGGCCACATCCCTATGGATGGGGCACAGGACGGAGCATCCCTGGGCCTTGGATATGTGCCTTCTCTTCCTGCTGCATGGGAAAATGGGGATGATGCCCAAGGGGACGGTGCCTCTGCATCCGGATCCGGAGTGGGGGATGATGCTCAAGGGAAGGACACGGCTCCGTCCGGATCCGAGATGGGATCCTGGTGCTGCCTGAGCCTCCCGATCCCTCTCCTCCCCCTCCCCAGATGACCCAGCTGATGAAAGCGGCCAAAAGCGGCACCAAGGACGGTTTGGAGAAGACCAAGATCGCGGTGATGAGGAAGGTGACGTTCCTGCACCGGAAAGAAACCCCAGGTGAGTGGGAAAAGCAACCCTCCCTTCCCTTTCCGGTGCCAAAAAAGCCTTTTCTGAGGGTATTTTAAAAAATAATCACCAGGAACCCCCATCCCTTTCAGCATTTCCTTTATTTCCCATTTATTTTTTGCATTTTAATCTTTTCTTTGACTGTTTTCCACTCTTTGCATCCCTGTGCAAGCTCAGTCCCTTTGGCTCCTCCTGGCTCCGTATCCCTTCGGGAGTGCCCGTGGGTGTCCTTGGGCACAGAGCAGGATCTTCCCGGGAACGCCGAGTCTGGGGGGGTTTTCCTGACTTTCCTGCTGTCACGTAGGGGATGGGGAGCGGAGGAGGCGGGCAGAGGAGGCGGGAAAACCGCCGCCTTCCCGCCGGAGCTCGCGGGTGTCCCTGGAGCAGCACGGGGGAGGTACGATCCCGAGGGGCGGCTCCCGCCGGAGCTTCCCGGGGGATCCTGCGTGTGTGTCCCGGCCCGGCTTCGTGTCCCCAACGTGCCTTTGCCTCGCTGGGGTGGGGCTTCGATGCTTCTGGGAGGAGCTGGAGGGATTCCCGTCCCCCGGGAGCATCCCTGGCACGCGGGGATGGGGAGAAGGTGGAGCTGACCGAGCCGAGGGCGGCGATTTGTCCCGGCCAAAATTAGGGAAGGAAAAAGGTCACCCGGCTGCCAACGCCCTCCCCTCCAGCCCGGCCGGTCCTCCCCCTTCCCGGCTATTTATATCTGCCGGGATGGGCCCGGGGCGGCGGAGGGACCATGTGGAAGCGGCGGCCGTGCTTCCCTCGGGATGCCTCCTTGGCTCGCTCGCCCTCCTCCTCCTCCGCTGCTTCAGCCTCGGGTGAGGGATCCCCGTGCCTTCCCCTTCCCTGGTTTTCTCTGCCTGCTGCCTATGGCTTCTTATTCCCCATTTTCCTTGCTCTGCCTGCCCCTGGAGAGAGGACAAGGGGGCTTTTCCCCCAAGCAGGGGGGTTTTTTGGGAATGGGGACTCTCTTTGTCCTCTCCCTGCTCCCAGCCTGGCTCATCCCGGTGTCTGGTGACTGTGGGTGAGCTCAGGGAGGATGCTGGGATTCGGCTCCAAACCCAAACACACCCCCTGCCACGGAGCTGATGGAGCTCCAGACCCCCAAAAGTTTAAAATCAGGGTTTTTTTGGCATTTTGTGGGGTTTTTTTCCCCTGCAGGGGACTCGGAGGAGGAGGACACGGGGTTCCTGGAGGTCACTGTCTCAGACATGAAGCACCCGCCGCCGGAGCTGGGCCCCATGCCCGAGGGGCTGAGCCCACAGCAGGTGGGATGGGATGGGTTTGGGGGATTTGGGGGGAATTGGCTCCCCCTGGTCCCGTGACTGAGGAACCAGGGACAGGGCGAGGCAGCACCAAGTGATGCTGTGTCAGCACTTCTGCCCCGGACGGGCCTGCACCTCCCCCATCCCAGGCTTTGGGGTGGGGGGATCATGGCTGAACCCCTCATCCCAGTGTTTGGGGTTTGGGACCATCCTGGCATTTGGGCTTTGGGACCATCCCTGTGTTTGGGCTTTGGGACCATCCTGGCATTTGGGCTTTGGGACCATCCCAGTGTTTGGGGTTTGGGACCATCCCAGTGTTTGGGGTTTGGGACCATGGCTGAGCCCCCCCGCTCCCCCCCATCCTGATATTTGGGTTTGGGACCATCCCGGGATTTGGGACCATCCTGGTGTTTGGGGTTTGGGACCATGGCTGACACCCCCCCCATCCTGGTATTTGGGGTTTGGGACCATCCCAGCATTTGGGGTTTGGGACCATCCCAGCATTTGGGGTTTGGGACCATCCCAGCGTTTGGGGTTTGGGATTGGGGGTTTGGGACCATGGCTGACCCCACCACCCCAGTATTTGGGTTTGGGACCATCCCAATATCTGGGGTTTGGGACCATCCCGGTGTTTGGGGCTTGAGATCATCCCCGTGTTTGGGGTTTGGGACCATGGCTGACCCCCCCATCCCAGTATTTGGGGTTTGGGACCATGGCTGAGCTCCTCCCACCCCCCCATTTGGGGTTTGGGGCATCCTGACCGATTCCCTGTCCCACAGGTGGTGCGGCGGCACATCCTGGGCTCCATCGTGCAGAGCGAGCGGAGCTACGTGGACTCCCTGAAGCGGATCCTGCAGGTGGGATCCCCACTCGGGCTCCTCCGGGGTGTCTCCATGGATCCCGGGGCGCTGACGCTCCGGCGCTCCCGCAGGATTACAGGAACCCGCTGCTGGAGATGGAGCCCAAGGTGCTGAGCGCCAGGAAGTGCCAGGTGGTGTTTTTCCGGCTGAAGGAGATCCTGCAGTGCCACTCCATGTTCCAGATCGCCCTCGCCTCCCGCGTGGCCGAGTGGGACTCGGCCGAGAAGATCGGGGACCTCTTTGTGGCCTCGGTAGGAGGGGATGGAGGAGGAGGCTCTTCCCAGAAGGATCAGTGGGGCCTTGGGAGGGGCTGCCCAGGGAGGGGCTGGGACCGTGGAGTCCCCGTCCCTGCAGGCGTTCAGGACAAGCCTGGACGTGGCACTCGGTGCCATGGTCTGGGGGACAAGGTGGGCTTGGGTCACAGGTTGGACTCGATGATCCTTCGAGGTCTTTCCAAACTCAGTGATTCTGTGAAATCCAGGAGAAATCCCTCCACTGTTGTGGGTGGGAGTGGAAGGCTTGGACCAGGTGATTTAAGAAGCCCTGCCCTGGAGTCCCAAGGTGCAGAAAGGCCCCCCCGGCTGCCTCAGCTCCTTCTCCAAGGGGATGAAGCTGGATCCCATCTTAGCCTCAGATTGTGTCACCAGTTTAAATGTGAGCAGTTAGAGAGGGGGGATTGAACCACTTCTGTCCTGCAGGTTTTCACTCTGGCAAACTGAGGGTATTTATGTAAAATGAATTATTTATTAGTGCAAATGATCAGACAAAATATCTCAATCAGAATTATTTACTGCACAATACAAAAGCTAAATCTACTAATGTAGGATAGGATAGAGCGTGATAGTAAAGCAATTATTGGAGCAATTATATTAAAGCAAAAAGAAAATATTATCAAGTAGAGGTTTGATGTAACTCACCCAGACCAATGTCTGTGGGGAGATTTCTTTCTCTCAGCCTTGAGGAGTGTCCCCACCCGAGGGAGGGATCTCCACACAACCGTCCCAAGAAGGGTTATGCTGGAAAACATCCTGTGTGGAAGTGGCCTGGGTTTTTATAGTAGAACAGTCTGCTGGTCACACATCTCCAGGGCAGGGAGCAGCTTATCTGTCCAATCCTGCTGCCAAGAGCAGGATGTGTTTGGGGTCTGGGGAAGCAGGCTGGTTTTAGCACAGCTCAGCACCAAAACCCCTCCTGGCAGCAGCAGGAGCTCAGCACAGCCCCCCTGGCTGGGAGCAGGTGGGGTTTGCATTCCCTGCCTGGATTCCAGGCCTGCTCAGGGTGGAACCTGCCCCAGCCACCACCAAACCCCCCCGACCCTCCCAACCACACCAGGGAGTGAGGGGAGGATTTAAGCGATGCAGCTCCAGCCCTGGGGTCCCACCAGCACCCTCAGCATTGCCCCAAAAACACACCAACCCCCCACTTCTTGAGGACTCCCACCCCATCCCGGGTCTCCTGTGCTCTCCCAGTTCTCCAAGTCCATGGTGCTGGATGTCTACAGCGACTACGTCAACAACTTCACCTCGGCCATGTCCCTCATCAAGAAGGCCTGTCTCACCAAACCCGCCTTCCTCGACTTCCTCAAGGTCAGCACCACCCAAAGGTGGGCCCACAGTGCTGCTGGGCACCGTTTGGGGTGAAAACTCCTTTTTTCCTGGCCTTTGTCCCCCCACAGAAGAGGCAGATGGCCAGTGCCGACCGGGTCACGCTCTACGGGCTGATGGTGAAGCCCATCCAGAGGTTCCCTCAGTTCATCCTTCTCCTACAGGTATGGGAGGGAGGTACCTGCACCCACTGTGCTTTGCACCCCTGGGACATGTCTTTGCACCCTTTTTTGGCAAGGGGCACATTTCAGGGTTGGCAGCTTGGTTGCACCTTTGGGGACCGTCCCAAGGACCGTCTTCCAAGCTTTGATTTTGGAGGTGCTTTCGAACAGGGCTGATTTTTCTGGGGTGGTTTTCGTCCCCTCCTCCTTTCCCTTCTCCAGGACATGCTGAAGAACACCCCCAAGGGCCACGCAGACCGTCTGTCCCTCCAGCTGGCCCTCACCGAGCTGGAGACGTTGGCGGAGAAGCTCAACGAGCAGAAGCGCTTGGCTGACCAAGTGGCTGAGATCCAACAGCTCAGCAAGAGCATCAGCGACAGGAGCAGCCTCAACAAGGTGGGTCCTTCAGCCTCCCCTCCTCATCCTCATCATGGGTGGGTTTTGGAGATGGTTGTTGGGGTTTGAAGCTTCCACCTTCCTCCTGGTGTCAAGGGTTTCAGGAAACCAGATCCCTGCTGTCCCTGAAAAGACTTTAATCAAAACCAAGTCTTGGCGTTGGCGCAGGGAAATTCCGGGACGAGCTGCTGGGTCTCATCCCCCTGATTTTGCAACTGTTTGTGTCTAAAAAAAGAACCCTGAAGTTCTTGCGACACATCCTGGGCTGGGGATGGCAAAATACACGGCGGGGCAGCTGCTGGCTCGGCACTGGGATTGGGATTTGGATCCGGGGCGTGGAGAGAGACCCAGAGAAGGGTGGTTGGACACACGGGGTGCAGAGGGTGCAGCCTCGGAGTGCGGTGCCCGTCCTGCTCCATGGAACTCGGGGCTGTCCGTGCACCCAGCTGGAGGAAAATCCTTGGAATAATGGAAAACTGACCCAAATTTTGGGTCAGGAGGCTTCCAAGAGCCCCCAGGGTGAGCCCCCCGCCCGCTCCATCCCCTTTGCAGCTGCTGAGCTCAGGGCAGAGGCAGCTCCTGCTCTGCGAGACGCTGACGGAGACGGTGTACGGGGACCGCGGGCAGCTCATCAAGTCCAAGGAGAGGAAGGTTTTCCTGCTCAACGACATGCTGGTCTGTGCCAACATCAACTTCAAGTATGTGCTGGTCCCCCCAGACCCCAAAATCACTTAGTGAAGTGCTGATATACCCAACCTGCCCCGTCCCCCCTCAGTGTTTGGCTTGGTGGGATTTTTGGGAAACTACCACAAGGAGGGACAGAACCTTTAAAGGCCACCTCACCTTGTTTTGGGGAGGAACCCACGTGGTTTGGGGTTTCTCTGCCCCATTCTTGGCACTCTTCATGCCAAGCCTTGGCATTGCTTGGTGCTGGAGTCAGTGCAGGGTCTGGGAACATGCTGGAACCTCAGGGCTTGGTGGAGGTTGATGCTGCCAAGGGGAAACCCTTCCTTAAATTCCTCCTAAAACTTCCTTATTAATCCTTTTTCCCCTTTTCCAGGCCGGTGGACGCAGGGTAGGTCCCAACCGTGGTCTGCTGTGCTTGTGTGCCCCAGGCTGGGGGTTCAGGCATGGACTGGTGCACGGGGTGGGCTCACAGATGGGGCTTGGCTTGCACGACTCGTGTTTCGGGGCAAGCCGAGGCACCTGCTGTTCATTGACACCCATTTTTCCCTCTCCCCTTGGCAGAGGCCAACTGGAAATCAGCAGCCTGGTGCCCCTGGGGCCCAAATACGTGCTGAAGTGGAGCACGGCCCTCCCGCAGGTGCAGGTGGTGGAGGTGGGGCAGGAGGGCGGCGCCTACGACAAGGACAACGTGGTCATCCACAACGCCGGCGCCCGCAGACACGCGCCCGCTGGGCAGGCCTCACACAGTGAGGGCACATCCCAGGATCCCAGGCCGGGAGGGCTGGGGGGGCTGGGATGGAGAATTCCCTCACACCAAGGCTGCCCGGGGAGGTGATGGAGTCCCCGTCCCTGGAGGTCTTTAAGGAAGGACTGGATGTGGCCCTTAGTGCTGTAGTGGCGTTGGGTCAAAGGCTGGACTTGATCTTGGAGGTCTTTTCCGACCTGATTGTCCCTGGTATCCTCCATAGACCTCAATTCTCCATTTTTCCACGCAAGATGAAGTTACACCATGGTCTGCCCTGGGGGTGGTGGAGACACCATCCCTGGAGGGCTTTAAGGAAAGACCACTCAGTGCCATGGTCTGGTTGATGTGGTGGTGTTGGGTCAAAGGTTGGACTCAGTCTGGGAGGTTTTTTCCAACCTTACTGATTCTGGGATCTTCCATGGACCTCAATTCTCCCCTTTTGCTCCCCAGACAAAGTCTACCTGGGGCCACCACGACTCTTCCAGGAGCTGCAGGACCTGCAGAAGGACCTGGCAGTGGTGGAGCAGATCACCCTCCTCATCAGCACCTTGCATGGCACCTACCAGGTACCCGTGTGGTCACAGCACTGCCAGGGCGTGGTCTGGGGACAGCCAACCTGGGGCACCTACCAGCACCATGGGGTTCCTTGGCACCTCATTGGGATCTCTGGGCACCTCTTTGGGATCTCTGGGCACCTCTTTGGAGGTCACAGGGGACACCTTGGGGACACCTCCTCTGGAGCCCCACGGATGAAGTTTGGGGGTGGTTCAGGCTGGTTTTGGGGGCCCTTCCCCTACATGTGACTGTCCCCCAGAACCTGAACATGACGGTGGCCCAGGACTGGTGCCTGGCACTGCAGAGGATGGTGAGGGTGAAGGAGGAGGAGATCCACTCTGCCAACAAGTGCCGCCTGCGGCTGCTGCTACCTGGGAAGCCGGACAAGTGAGTGGGGGGTCTTGAGGGCTCCTCCCATGAGTGTGGGGTCCTGGGGGCTCCTCTCATGAGCGTGGGGTCCTGGGGGCTCCTCTCATGAGTGTGGGGTCCTGGGGGCTC
>NW_020885025.1:73086-140510 GCF_003945725.1 Corapipo altera
GTGGGGTCCTGGGGGCTCCTCTCATGAGTGTGGGGTCCTGGGGGCTCCTCTCATGAGTGTGGGGTCCCCGGGGGGCTCCTTCCACCCCGAGGGGCCGAGGACCCACCTGGGGGTCTGTGCCCGCACAGGTCCGGCCGCCCCATCAGCGTCATGGTTGTGTTCATCACCCCCAGCCCCCTGAGTAAGATCTCCTGGGTGAACCGCCTGCACCTGGCCAAGATAGGCCTCAGTGAGTCACCAGCATTCCTTGGAAAAGCCAGGCTTGGGAGCGGAGAGGGGTTGGCATCGCTCGGAGCATCCCAACCCAAACGGGGTGGAGTGGGGGGGAAACTTTGGGAGTAAGGTGATGGAGAACATCTTGGAGATTTGCATGCTGGACATGGTGGGAATGGGGAGTTCCAACCCCAAATGCTTTGGGATTTGCTGCTCTTGGGTGGGATCTCTGGGCTGGAGTCACAAAGGGATGGATTTCCGTCGGCTCTCGTGGCAGCGGTGTCAGGGCTGACCCATTTTCCATGGAATGGGATGAATGAGGAAGGGAGAAGCCTCCTGCCCCTTCCCAATCCCTATTCCTCTATAACTCCCTCAGCCACTGCAGCAGCAAAAATAAGTTTAACAGAAGAAAATAAAAAGAATTTAAAATTCTGCTTGAGTGCTCAGATCCCCCTGGGCTGGAATAATTTATGAGTCTCTTGTTTTTTAACAGTTTGTGTTTTGTTTTCCCTTTTTTTTTATCCTGGAGGATAATCCTGTATCCATGAGTTAGAAATGAAAACACATTAAAGCCTGATGTGAAGAAACACATCAGGGGTGTTTATTTGCCCTTCTGTATCTGATTTTTGGGACTTTTTTGCTGCTGCTGGAGGTGGTTCCTTGGCCGTGCGCTGCAATAATTGGGAGCACGGGGTGAGGTGTATCCCAAGTCCATGGGTAATGGTGGTTTGGGGTTGGAGGCAAGAGCCTTGCACCTCCAGTTATAAATTCTGGGGTCTCCTTGGGGTCTTGGTGACCCTTGAGCTCCTTGTCTTTCTGCAGGGGAGGAGAACCAGCCGGGCTGGCTCTGTCCCGATGAAGACAAGAAGAGCAAAGCCCCGTTCTGGTGCCCCATCCTCTCCTGCCACATGCCAGCCTTCTCCTCGAAAGCCCTTGATCTGCAGGTGAGAGCCACGAGCAACATCTTCTCCATCCCCCATTCTGGGGAGGAAAGGCCAGGATCCCACAGTGGGGGGGGCCAGACGGGGCGTCCCAAGTCGGTCTCAAGGGCACAGAATGGTGCAGCCTACCCTGGAAAGCTGGGAATAGCAGCAGGACTGTGGCTGGATCCCAAATTTCAGGGTGTCCGCTGCTATCCTGCCTGTGTTGGGGTAATTTGGGTTCTCCATCGCCCCTTTCTCTCCATCCTTTTGGGGGGAAAAGGCAGAAATCCCACAGTGTGTCCCGAGTTGGTTGTGAGGGCAGAATTGGTGCAGCCCCCCCTGGAATGCTGGAAATACCAGTGGGGCTGTGGCTGGACCCTCGATTTTGGGGTGTCTGCCGCTGTCCTGCCCGTGCTGGGCTAATTTTGGGGTGTTGCCCTGCTCTGTCCCCAGCTCGGAGCCGCAGTTCACAATCCCGTGCAGTCCTCCCTGCTGGGCTTCTCCGCCGTCAGCACGTCTCTGCCGCAGGGCTACCTCTGGGTGAGCCACCCCCCAAAACGGGGCCAAACCCCCTGGCTTTGGGGCATCGTGTCCCCAACAGATCCCCCGTGGGATCGTGGCGGGCGTTGACCCCGCCGTGTGTCCCCCCAGGTGGGGGGTGGCCAGGAGGGCGCGGGGGGGCAGGTGGAGATCTTCTCCCTGAACCGCGCCGTGCCGCGCACCGTCAAGTCCTTCCCGGTGGCCTCCCCGGTGCTGTGCATGGAATACATCCCAGAGCCCGAGGAGGGGGATGCCCCCGGCTGCCAGGAACCCCGAGCCGGCGAGCAGCCCCCCCCAGCCCCTCATCCCACCGTGTGCCTGGGGCTGCAGGACGGCAGGTGAGCCCCCCACTCCCGCTGCCAGCCCAAACACCCTGAGCAGCAGTGTGGTCTCCTGCAGCTGCCACCCCTTCCCTCCCCAGCATCCTGGTCTATGGGAGCGTGGACACGGGGACGCCGTGCCTGCTGAGCTGCAGGAGCCCGGGAATGCAGCCCATCCTGTGCCTGAGGCACAGCCCCGAGTTCCTGTTCGCGGGACTGCAGGACGGGTCCGTGGTCGCCTACCCCCGGAGCAACGGTGAGGACCCGCTTGTTTGGGGGAAACCTCCTAAAAAACCCCCATGGAATGAGAAAGTTCTTCATGGAATTGGGAGGTTCTCACACCAGCAAAATATGCTGGCCACTGAAATAGCCATTTGTCATTTTTTTCCTCCCATTTGTCATTTTTTTCCTCCCCAAAATTTCAACCTTCCCCTCGCAGCCCTGGGCAAGGAAAGGGCTTTTCGCTGGAGGCAAGAGGGATTCGTTCTGGGGGGAGAACAGGTGGGAAATGATCCTGCTTGAGGGGTTCAGAGGGCAGCTTGGGGGCTGCAGGAAGGGCCTGACAATGGGATGTGTGAGGATTTGGAGCTTTTGCCTTCCAAAAATCACCTTTTTGGTGCTATAAATGGAGCTGGTCCCCTCCAACCCCCACCCACGCAGAGACTCTTTCCTTTAGCAGCTTGAGTTTGGGTTGGTTTGCCCTGGTTCTGGCTCAGGCTGAGCTTCCATCCCTCCCCAACGACTGCTTGCCTGGGTAAATACCTATTTTTCATCACTAGAGGGTAGGAAAGAGCCTCAAATAATGTGGAACTTGGCCTATTTTTGGACAAACTGCCTTGTTTTCTCCAAGAACCTGCTGGGAGCAGCACCCAAGTCAACCTAGAGCCACTAAACCCCTTAAATTGCATTTTTGGGTGCTGCACATCCCCTTTCCCAAATTACAGAAACCCTGGGAGCCAATTAAAGTCACTTTTAATTGAATTTTGATTGTGTAAATGCACAGTGATGGCAGCAAGCTGCTGGCAGGGCTGCAGGGTGGAGTTTTTAATCTTATCCCTGGTTTTTTGGAAGGCAAAAGCTTCCTTGAAAGAGCTGAAATGAGGATTTACTGAAAGAGGAATCAGTTGCAAACCCCTGCTGATGGGAGAAGAGGTTGGAGGATCCAAAGGGCTCTTTTATCCATCAGATCTTAGGGTTTGAGTTAAAAAAGAAAGCATTGGAAATAAAAAAAAAAGGAGAGTGATTATGTATTGAAGCTGCTGGTGGTGGACTCATCCAAATCCACGTTGGATGCTGTTCACAGGGACACTCCAGAATGGCCCTGGAGTGTCACTTGAAGAGCAAATAAATGGGAAAAAGGGGGATTTTTGGCTTTTCCAACAAGGAACATGCCTGAGTGCTGCAGGTGGGCAGTTGTTCCCTGCTCCAAAGCTGCACAGGAGCAAAGGGAATTTGGAGGGGTTGGAACGGGGGGAATAATCCCCCCTTTGGCCTTTGGATTGTGGAATTGAGATCCTTGGAGGTGTGAGGGGTCCCCAGTGACCCCAGCCCACATTTTGGGGGCATTCAGCTCTACACAAAGCTGATTTTCCTGGTGCTCCCCCTGATCCCATCCCTGTGCTCCAGGGGGGCTCTGGGACCCGGCAGCACAGCCCACCCGCCTGCCCGTGGGCACCGGCCCCGTGCGAGCCCTGCTGACCCTGGAGGAGACCCTGTGGGCCAGCTGTGCTAACCAGGTCACAGTCCTTGATGCCACCACCCTCCGGGCCCAGGTAGGAGCATCCCCAGGATCTGGGATCTGCATCCCTTGGGAACGGTCAGAGCTCCGGGGTGGGGTTGGAGCCCCAGCTGATCCCTCTGCCCAGGCCCATCCCTGCCCTGCACTGCCCAAACCAGCCTTTTCCTGCTGCTTTCCCTCATTTTTGCTCCCTTCCCTCCCGTGCTGGATCACAGGAGGGAGGTGCTGAGCCCCCTCCTGCAGCTCCATAACCAGGGAATGCTGCAGAGTCACTTTTTGCTTTAAAAAACACCTTTTCTCCCACCTTCATTTCCACATTTAGTGCCCCAACTCGGTTTGCATGTATCAGCTGTCATAAATCCAGCCCGAGGGTGCTGATGGACATGAATTATGCATTGGGGACTGGATTCCTTTCCAGGCTCCCTCTTTATTTATGACAGGAGGGGAATTTTTTTTTGCAGAAGAAGGGGAAAAAAAATAGGGGTGGGGGTTGCTACGGGGTGGTGTAAATAGTGCCGTGGAATAGGGTCTTGGTCTGGGAATAAACCAGCAGGGAATGGATCCCAGGGAGGGTGGGGAATATGGGGAGATCACCTGAAAATCTCTATTCGCTCCTGTCTTGGGAAAGGTTTTTTGGGAGTTGCTTTGTGCCCCTTCTGTGGGAAGGGGATCAACCCCAGCTCCTCTTTTCTCACTGTAAAGTAAATTTTAAAGGCCAGGCTGCAGCAGGGATGGGTTTTGATGCCAGGAAGGTGCTTTTCCTGCATCTCATGTCTGACAGGGAAATGCTCCAGTGGGGAGTTTGGGAAGCAGATGGCCCAATCCATGATTCCCAAGGATCCTGGGGCAGGGAGGCTGAGCCTCTCCTGGCTGGTTTTTGGGGTTGGAGGAAGCAGTAGGGTCTCACCCTGTATTGAAATGGATTTTGCAGATGTATTTGGTCTGGGAAGTGAATCTTTCAGAGAAGGACAAAAACCCTGGAGGGGTGGGAAAGGCTGTGTTACCATCCAAAAAAACCCCAGAAAGGTTTGCAGACGGGCTGGTTCCTGGGTGCTCTCCAGAGCTGGAGCTGCTGAGGAGGAAAGGGAACTCAGGGTCGCTCTGGCCCCTCCCTGTGCAGCTTTGGAGCCCCAAAGAAGCTCCTGGAGAGAGCCTGAGCTGGCAGCACTTTTGGGGAGTCCCCCTTTGATTTCCTTCTGGGCTTCCCCCCAGCAAACCTTCGAGGCCCACCCCGAGGCCGAGGCCAGTGTGACCCACATGGTGAAGGCGGGCAGTGGGGTCTGGATGGCCTTTGCCTCGGGCTCCTCCATCCGCCTCTTCCACACCGAGACCCTGGAGCACCTGCAGGAGATCAACGTCGCCACCAGGACCACCTTCGTGCTCCCAGGTGAGCCCTGAGCCCCCCTGGCTGCTCTGGCAGTGCCCGGGGGCATTGCCCTGGCAACTCCTTGTTAAAACAACTACTTGTTAAAATTTATTGTTATATTTAAAATGCCAAAGTCTGACTTTCCCCAAATCAGTCTCAATACTTACAACTTTTTAGAATTTTCAAATCTGTGTTTTCTTCTTTCCGTGAAATGAACAAATTAATTTTGTGCTCTTTGGGGTTGGTTCCCTGCTCTCCAGAGGGACTGGGGAGGAACAGGGTGCTGGATGAGGCTCTGGAGCTCTGGGCTCTGCTCACGGGTTGCAGAGGTGGAGCTGGTCTGTGCCCCTGTTTGTGTATCCATGAATCCCAGCTTTGCATATCCATGTGTGCACCTTGTCCATGTGATCCATCCCTGCACATGTGTTCCATCCCTGTTCCCGTCCCTGTTCCCGTCCCTGTGCCCCATCCCTGTCCCTCCCATCCCTTTTCCCCCCATCCCTTCCCTCCCATCCTTGCCCCATTCCCACATCCATGCACCCCCCCATTGCCCTGTGCACCCCTTTTCCCCATTTCCCCCCATCCCATTCCCATCCCTGTGTCCCTGCCCCCCTTGGGCTGTCCCCTGTTCCCCCGGGAGCTCCATGATCCTGTCGTTGGTCCCGAGGATCCTCCTGTAAATCCCTTTGGCTCCATTTTTTTCCCGCTTTTTTAGGGCATGTTCCAGTATTCATCACTTCCTTTTCTTCCTGGACGAGCGAGTGGTGGGGATTAATGCATTTTTGAACTTGTGCTCCTTCATCCTTTTTAAGTTGGCAGGTCATTAATAAAATCCTTCTGGAGGAACCCGGAGTTGCATCTCCGTGGATTTATTGCTGCTCCGAGTCGGACGTCGTGCAGCGCTAAGTCCTGCCCATAAAATATTCACTTCCCATTAGAAGTCTCACTTTTCTCTTTTTTTTCCCCGCTCTCCTTTTTATTTATGTAGATTTTTAGCCCTTTCCCTGCCATGGAGGGAAGGTGCTGCTTTGGTTCTGGGGGCTTCCAGAGGCAAAAAATCCACCGGTGACGGGTTTTTCAGGAGTTTGATGTGAAATTATCCCTCAGCCTCTTTTTTCTTTCTGCTTCCACAGATCAAAACCCACATCTGTGTCACCTCTGCCAGGGCTCGCTCTGGGGGGGCTCCAGCCTGGGCATCATCCTGGGTTTGGGGGCTTCCAGAGGATGTTCTGCGTAAAATCTCCTGCGGTGCTGGATTCTTTGGGAGTTTGATGTGGAGTTCTCCCCGCTCCTCTCTGTCTCCCCTGCCCAGGTCACAAGCACGTGCGTGTCACCAGCCTGCTCATCTGCCAGGGCTCGCTATGGGTGGGCACCGACCAGGGCATCATCGTGCTGCTGCCTGTGCCCCGCCTGGAGGGGATCCCCAAGATCACCGGTGAGCCCCGGCCCTTCCCTGCCCGGGGGATTCCCTTCCCTGCCCGGGAATCCCCCGTTCCCAGGCTCGGCTGGAGCCACATCCCCGCGTTCTCCCGCAGGGAAGGGCATGGTGTCCCTCAACGGCCACGGCGGCCCCGTGGAGTTCCTGGCGGTGGCTCTGAGCACGTTGGCCCCCGACATCCTCCGGGGCGACCGGGACGAGGAGGAGGAGGGGGGCGAGGAGGAGAAAGGCCCGGAGCTGGAGGGGCCTCCCCCGCGGGAGCTGAGGAAGAAAGGGATCCTGCTGCAGTACCGGCTGCGCTCCACGGCCCACCTGCCCGGGCAGCTGCTCTCCGTGCGGGAATCCCCGCCGGGAACGCCGGCACACGCCGAGGAGGACGGGTCCATCTACGAGCTGGCCGACGACCCCGACGTGTGGGTGAGGAGCCGGCCCTGCGCCCGCGACACCCCCCGCAAGGAGATCTCCTCCGTGGCCATCGTGTCCGGGGGCCGCGGGTACCGCAACTTCCGCGGGGACGGCCCGCACAGGGACAGGGGGGGCAACGGCGACAGCTCCCTGCTCATCTGGCAACTCCCGCTGGCGCTGTAGCATTCCCGGGATCCCAGCTCTCCCTGATCACCTGGCATTCCCGGGATTCCTCACTCGCCCACTAATGTTTCAGCATTCCCGGGACCCTCCCTCACCCTACTCATCTGGCAGATCCCAGGATTCCCCCCCATCTTGCTCATCTGGCAGATCCCGGGATTTCCCGCCATCCTGCTCATCTGGCAGATCCCGTTGATGCTGCAGCATTCCTGGGATTCTCTCCCCACCCTGCTCCCCTGGCAGATCCCACCAATGCTGTGGCATTCCTGGGATTCCCCCCAACCCTGCTCATCTGGCAGATCCTGTGGATGCTGCAGCCTTCCCAGGATTCTCCCCACCTTGCTCATCTGGCAGATCCCAGGATTCCTCCCTGTGCTGCTCCTCTGGCAGCTCCAGTTGCTGCTGCAGCATTCCCGGGATTCACCACCAACCCGGCACCTACCTCAAGCCACCCAACAGCTGCCGGGGGTGGCCCTGCCCCGGGTGCATCACCCGTTATTTTTATAAGGAGGAAAAAACTGAAAAAACGGGGAGTTTCTTCCCTGAAAACCAGCTGTTTGCATGGAAAGTGGGAATTCCGGGCAGTGGGAGCGGCGCCCTCCCTGCAGGCTGTGGGGGGGGCTGCTCCCGGCCTGAGGTGTCCGTGTGTCTGTGTGTGAGTACCTCCCTCTATCCATTTATATATATATAAATATGTTGTATATTATGACCTGTACAAAGTAGGAATCTGTATATATTGGGACACTGGGAGCTCCAGGAATGGGGGTGGCAGCTCCCAGCAGGTTTTGCCTGGAATAACCACTTCTTCTGGACTGTGACTTGAGGCTCTTTGGTACGAAACCCCCCGGTTTTGGGAGCTGAGGACGCTTGGCTTCCAAGGAAAGGAAATGGGGGGAGTGTGGAAATAAATCCCTTAGGAATCGGCATGTTTTGTGCAGTTCTGTAACTCCGGCTTCGGGTGCAAACGTTCCTTGCCTTGGTTTGGTGGGAACATCCCAAGGGGTTCCACTTCCCTGGAAGTGTCCAAGGCCAGGTTGGACGGGGCTTGGAGCAACCTGGGCTGGTGGAAGGTGTCCCTGTCCATGGCAGGGGGTGGGATGGGATGAGGTTTGAGGTCCCTCCTGGTCCAAACCCTGGGATTCTGGGATTCTGATCCACCCCCTTGGAGCTGCACATCCTCAGAAATCAACAGGAAGCTCCAAAACACCCTTTTCCCCCTCAGGAATGGTGTGGGATGGAGGGAATATCCCCAGAAGGATGTGCCCCATCCCCCGTTCCTCAGGCACGGCTCCATCCTCGCAGAAATCCAAGGCCAGCGAGGTGGAAACTTGTCCAAGGACTTAAATCAATTTATGACCCAACCCTTTAAGTGCCTCCAATTTGATTTTCATTTGTAGCATCACAATTATCAGATCAAAATTCCCGAGCGCTCAGCCCTGAAATGGGCCGGCGGCTCCCACTCCGGAAAGCCAGGATTGTCCAACAGCTCCTACTCTGGAGAGCTGGAATTGTCCAACAGCTCCTGCTCTGCAGCGCTGGAATTGTCCAACAGCTCCCGCTCTGGAGAGCTGGAATTGTCCAACAGCTCCTGCTCTGCAGCGCTGGGATTGTCCAACAGCTCCTGCTCTGGAGAGCTGGGATTGTCCAACAGCTCCTGCTCTGGAGAGCTGGGATTGTCCAACAGCTCCTGCTCTGCAGCACTGGGATTGTCCGGCACCGCGGCTCTGGAGCGCTGGCTCATCCACTGGAGCTGGGCTGGGCTGGCCTGGGATTCCTTTGCCCTCCCTGCTGAAGTTTTCTCCCTGTGGAGCAGCTCTGAGGGTGGGAATTCTCCAGCCTGGCCCTGGAGATGCCCCAGAGGAAGGAGCACGAGCCCGGCGGTGCCAAGGGGAGGGTGGGAGGGAGCTCCTGGATTTTCCCACCTGTTCTCCCTCTTTTCCTTTGCAGCTTTGTCACTGCAAGGACCTGTGGGAAAAGCAGCTGGATTTCCAGGGCCTGGCAGGGACTTCCCATGCTTGGAATGACAGCATTAAATACACGTTTGTGTTTATTGCAGGGCTCTCTGGAACCCCAGTCCGGGAGTTTAATGAGTTACAGGAACATCAGAAACCCAATTTTAGGGACTCCAGATGGGATGCACTGAGGCTCTTTCTGAAATCGGTGGGTTATTAAATCCTATGGAAGCAGCAGCCAGAGGGTGGAAATGATTCCATCAAACCCAATCCATGGCTGCCAGATGGGATGGGAACAACCTTGACTTCCAAGGAAACCCTTTACAAACCATCCCTGAGCCATAAATGTTTTCCTTGGAGTCCCTTGGGCTGTTTCCCTCCCTGCTCAGTGGGTGCCACCCAGTTAAAGGTGATATTTCCCCCTTCAAGGCACTGGAATAATTTAGGGATTTAAATCCATCCTTGCTCTTCAAATCCCTTCTATTTCCATTTATTTTATTAATTTTCCGCTTTTTTCATGCCCCTTTCCCAGGTTCCAGCACAGGAGAGGCTCCACTTTTCCCCATCCCTTTGTTTTTGGAGGTACAATTTTCAAGGCTCTCTTTGCACCAATTAAACCTTAATTAGAGAAGAAATTCGTCCTGGGGTGCTTTTTATCCCTCCCTCTCCCTCATCCTCAGGGCAGGGAACCTGGAGCCAGCAGACAATTGAGATTTTATACGTTTATATAATTTATACTTAGATTTAATATCTATTTCTGGAGATGTAATTATCCATAATTATGTATTTTCATGGAAAATCCACATTTGGGATCTATTCCTCCAGAATTCCCCAAATTTAATGCAAATCCTCCAGGAACCAGCCCTAAACCCCTCCTTGAATCAGGATCTGTGGCCATCCCAGTGCTAAGGGCATCCTCACACGTGTATTCCCCATGGAAAAAATGGGAATTTGGGTGGTTTGCATGGGAATCCCCCCAAAAAAAGTGGGATTGAGGAGTGGTTCCATGTGTAAAGCAGCACTAGAAGGGTTTATGTAGCACCACCTCCTCCTGTATATATGGAAAGATAGATGTTCTATGGCCATAAGAAACGAGGGAATTGTCATTCCCAGGTGGAAAAGCTCAGAAAGAGGAGTTTAATTAGGAAAAAACAATTAAATGTCCTTTTTTTCTTATTTCTCCTGGAATAGGAGCTGGCCTGGATGAGATCAATGACATTTTCTCCCCTCTCCCTTGTCCTCAATCCCATAAAAACAGGTCAGGAAAGTTGCAGGATCCCTGATTTCCACCCTGGCCCAGCTCCCTTGAGGGGTCACAGCCCCATAACTCAGACTGCAGTGATGATCCCAATAAAATTCCCATCTGGGGAGGATTTTCCAGGAGTTATTACCGGAAATAAAACCCTGGCGAGGGGGTGATGGATCCGAGGGGAGAGCGGCTCCATCTCCAGCAAAAGTGGCTCTTCAATGAGGTTCTGGCCTCCCCTGCCAGCCTGACCAGGTGTTTGGGGCTACTTGGAAGGGGAATCCCCCAAATCCTGGGAATAATCCTCCTTTCCCAGGTCAGCTGGGCGGGATCGGTGGGGGTCGAGGTGAGGAACGAACCGCTCTGGGTCTCCGGAGGGGCTTTCGGGGACTGGGATGCTCCTGCCCCTTGGGGCTCCCGGGATGCCGCACCTTTGGGAGCTCCACAGGCGTCCCTTCATCCCTTCAATCTCATTTCCCTTCCCAGCCCTTCCCTGGCATTGGGGCTGGACGCACGGATCCTCCTCACCCCCTTTCCCTGGAGCGGCTGCAGCTCCTCGGCCGCTCCCCCGGCGGGGAAATGGCCAAAACCTTGGGATGGGAGACGCTTTTCCAACCCCTCCGTGCTCCAAACGAGCTGGAAGCAAAACGTGGTGCCCCGGGAGGGTGGCTGGATGTTCCCAGGAATCCCTTGGAAGGGCAGGTGTCAAGGTGCAGAGCCCACCGCAGGTGGGTGGGTGCTTCCTCCCGTTGGAACCCTGCAGCCAGGAAAAAAAACGGGATAGTTCAAAATCCAGCTGCAGCTCCGGCTTGTTTCCCCGCGCACGTGCTGCTGTGAAATTCCAGCCGTGCCCAGGATGCAGCGGGAAAATTCTCAGGAAACAAAACAAAGCAGGGGTGGGACGGGGAGAGTGGCGGGATGGAGTCAACTTTCCGCGGATAATAGGGAATATTTGAGCCCTCTTAATTCCTCCAAAGGAAATTTTTTCGAAGAATTAAACCCAAGGGAAAGCAGGGAATAATCCTGATGCTGTTGGATGCTTAAGGGAGGGTTTTCCCTGCCCGGGGCATCTCCACGTTGCTTCCCGGTTTTCCAGCAGAGGCAATTGGGTGGCAGCTTGCCTAGGAATGCTGGAATTCCCTGGAATGCTGTTTATTCTTTGGGATTGAGCAGCGACAGGGAGCAATTTCTGCCTCTACACCTTGATTTTCTCACCTCTGCAGGTGCTGAAGGGCAAAGACGCTGCAACGGCATCAGTGCAGCGAGGCTGGGGGGTGAGGATTCGGATTGGGAAGAGGGACTGGGAGGGGCGGGAAGTTTGGGGGTCCCACCCTGAATTTAGGAGGAATTTTGGCAGCTCAGGAGTTTGCAAAAGCCTGGGAACATCCCCAGTCCGGGTTTGGTGACTGGGTTAACCGGAGGGGAGCTCAGCCCCTCTCAGTGAGCTCCAATTGCCTCAAAACTGGTTTTATCCTCCTCCTTGAGCCGGGCTTTGCTCCTCCCAAAGAGCCACATTCTGCCCCAAATGCCCCATTTCCCTTGGCTGCACCTCCGGCATTTCTTTACTGGGGCTGGAAAAGCACGTCGGGCTCAATCCAGGCAGGAATTCGGGAGTTTAACCCAAAAGGGAACAGGAAGGAGGGGGGAAAAAAGGGATAATAAGCTCTTGGAAAGTTTGGAAAACTTCAACCCACCTTCCCTGCTGATCTACCAGCCCCCTCCAAAGAGATTTATTGGAATTTTAAGGTGTTTGTGACAACCAAATCTTGTCTTTGCCCTCCCTGGGACATCTCCAAGGGCTGCTTAAGGCAAGATTTCTCGTTTTTAATTATCTCCTCATGGGCAGTGAGGAGTTCCCCCCCCACCACCACCCCACCCAGTGGGGAGGTAAATAACTGCTCCCTGGGAAACCGCAAGGAGGAATTTGGGGGTGGAAGGAGAAATTTTGGGGTACTAGGAGTGATCTGGGGATGGAAGGAGCAAAAGCAGAGGCTGGCTTTGAGAGGAAGATCCCGTTTTCACAAGTCCCAGCTCTGCCGAGGCTGCAGAGGGGTGACCCGGAGCTTCGCTCGACACCTTTGGAGCTCCCTCCAGCTTTTTTCCCGGCTGTGGGGGTTAAGTCAAGGCCAAGAACAGCTGGAGCCGGGATTGTGATCTCCTCGTACCCACGAGCACCGAACCAGCCTCGGGCATCGCCCGGAGCCGGCGCGGCTGAGTTTGAGACACAAAACATCCCCTGCGGCCCCTTTGTCTCCCGTTTCCAAAGGAAGCAGGAGCCAATGACCCACCAGGTTGCGGCTTTCGGAATCAAAGCTCAGCTCGGCGACTCCGGCACGGAGAGTAACGCGGATAAAACCCTCCAGAAATCCGTGTTCACTCAGAGCCTTCCCTCCAGGCGCTGCCTCTGGGGAGCTGCTGAGCGACACACATCAAACCCGGCAGCAGAGAGGAGCGGGGCAGGCGAAACCAGCTCTTGTGAAGCCTGGAACTGAGTCTGGGCTCGGGCCCAGCACAGCTGTCACACGGATTCACCGCGGCAGAGGCACAGGTGGAGATGGGGGGCTCCGGGCACCGAATCCTGGGGTTTCCCCCCATTTTCCAGGGAAAATAAAACCCAGCTGCTAATTGCAGTGACTGTATTCAGAGGTTAATGAAGTGACTGATGTTGGAGAAGTGGGACAATCCCAACCTCTGCTCCCGGGTGATCCTGCCGGGACCGAGGCTTTGGAGGAGCAGCCCCTGCACCACCTCCCCTGGCACCTCAGGAGTTTCCACTTAGCAGTAATTAATTTAGAGCCCTTGACCCCCACTAACTGCCCCTCCCGAGCTGGAAGGGTCTCAATTGGTTTGAGGTTTGGGAAGTGCAGCCTCGGGTGCAGGGCCGGGAATGAGTTCCCATCCCGGACACTGGGGGGTTGTTCCCCTGGCTCTCCAGTCCTAAGGAATGGGTGTTTTGCATCCTTGGCGAGGGCTGGAGATGCTGGGGGTGATGGTGTTGTCCCTATTCCCATCAGTTTTGGTGTCTGACCCAGGTGCTTCCCAAAGGCAAATTTCCTTTGGCTCTTGGCCAAGTGTTCCTGGCCCAGGGATGGAGGTTTGCAGCCCCACGTGCCTCTGAGGGAGGGATGGAGATGCTGGGGGTGATGGTGTTGTCCCTGTTCCCATCAGTTTTGGTGCCTGATCCAGCCGTTTCTCCAAGCCAGGGGGAGGCAAAGCTCTCCTTTGGCTCTTGGCTGAGTGTTCCCATCCCAGGGAACGGTGGCCTCGCAGCCCCACAGGTATCCCAAGGGAGGGAGGGAGGTGAGGAGGGTGATGGGGTCATCCCCGTTCCCATCATTTCTGGTACCTGATCCAGCTGCTTCTCCCAGCCAGGAGAAGCCAAACTCCAAAGCTCCTGCTTTGCTCCTGGCCGAGTGCTGGGAACAGTCACCTTGAGCCGGGCGGAAGGGAAGGAAAACACTCCAGAAATGTCAAAGCACACGTTCCAAAGTAATTTGCTAAACCAACAATTTGGGCTGCAGAAGAGCCGTGATTGCCCTCTTCACACATCTTGGATGGGTTTGTTTTTCCTGCTGGCTCGGTGCCCTTCGAGCAGGATTTCGGTTTCCGACTCCTCTTCCTCTGAATCCCTGGAGGAGGGGGGGGAGCAGCCCTCATTTCTCCTTGATAAATAAAGATGCCAAAGCCCCCATGACCACCTTGGCTCCTCCTCAGGGATATTCCACCCTGCTGTGGCCTCATCCTTGGGATTGATGGGTTGTGTTGGATGAATTGCAGCCCCAGGGGGTGATTCAGCCCCAGGGGCTTCAATTATCCTAAAAAAGAGGTTTTTCTGCTCTCTGAGCTGGGTTTGGTTACAAGGGTAGAGCTGCCTCTCCAATTCCCACCCTACAGTGCTGGGAATTTGGGTCATTGGGAGAATTTTAGGCCACCCGTCGCTCTTGACTTAACTGGGGGTTCCAGGGTTGGGGATTGTGTTTAATAACCCCCATTCTTTGTAAGCCCAGGGGGAACAACCCTGATTTCTTCCCAATAAATAAAGATGCCAAAGTCTCTGTGACATTCCCAGATGATCCTCAGGGATATTCCACCCTGCTTTGGCCTCACTCCAGCGCTCCCATGGCTTTTGTCCCTAAACCTAACCCTAAACCTAACTCTAAACCTAACTCTAAACCTAACTCTAAACCTAACTCTAAGCCTTGGGATCGATGGGTTGCACTGGGTGAACTGCAGCCCCAGGGGGTGATACAGCACCAAGGGCTTCAATTATCCTAAAAAAGAGGTTTTCCCTGCTCTCTGAGCTGAGTTTTCCTATCCCCACCCCGCAGTGCTCCCGGGCCCGGCCATGCTGGGAATGTGGGTCATCAGGTGAATTTTAGGCCAAGCCTCGCTCCTGACTGAACGGGGGCCAAGGACCGGGTTTAATTGCCCTTGGAGAGGGGTGCTCGCCCAGCCGAGGGGCCGTTAAACGGCGCTTAAAGGCTTCTGACGCCTCAGCCCGCCCGTGTTCCTGTTCCCGACAAACAGGGAGCTCCACGTCCCGGGAATGGCATCGGGAATGGCATCCCGGGAATGGCACGAGCTGGTTCCCACGCACGAGCCCAGGGCGGCCCCGTCTGGAAATCAAAGGCTGAGCCAGGAGGGCTCTGGGAAGAACCAGCTCCCTCCCAGTGCCCCCCCGCCAGTCCCAGTGCTCCCAGTTTCCCCAGGCAGATGCCCAGGATCACCCAGACCGACACCATCAGCCCCCTCCTGTCCCTCCCAGGGCTCCCGGTGCCCCCTCCCAGTGCTCCCAGAGCACCCCCTGTCACTCCCAGTAACTCCAGCTTCCCCAGTCAGGTGCCCAGTATCACCCAGACCGACACTACCAGCCCCCTCCTGTCCCTCCCAGGGCTCCCAGTTTCCCTGGGCAGATGGCCAGTATCACCCAGACTGATAACATCAGTCCCTCCCAGTGCTCCCAGTAACCCCCGTTTGCCCAGTCAGATGCCCAGAATCACCCACACCACCATCAGCCCCCTCCCGGTGCTCCCAGCACCCTTTAATGAGCCCACTCAAACGCCCCCTTAATGACTCCCCCCCAAATGACCCCTCCCCTTAATTGCCCCCCATCACTGGGGGGTGACAATAACGACTCCTGGGGGCTCCTCCTCCTCTCAAAGCCTTCCCAGGTCTCCTTAACTCAGAGCCCTTGACCCCCACTAATTGCCCCTCCCATCGGTTTGAGGTTTGGGAAGTGCAGCCCCGGGTGCAGGGCCGGGAATGAGTTCCCATCCCGGGCACTGGGGGGTTGTTCCCCTGGCTCTCCAGTCCAAAGGAATGGGTGTTTTGCATCCTCAGGGAGGGCTGGGGGTGATGGGGATGATGGCAGTGTCCCCATTCCCATCATTTTGGTGCCTGATCCAGTGGTTTCTCCAAGCCGGGAGAAGCAGCTCCAAAGCTCTTCCTTGGCTCTTAGCTGAGTGTTCCTGTCCTGGGGAATGGGGAAAGTTCTTCCCAGGCTTTCCACTCCCCACCGAGGAGGGGCCTGCCCTGCTCCCCCCCAGCTCAGCCCGGACGCAGCCCCAGCTCCCCACGCTCTCCTGGGAATTGCAGGCCACAAGCAGGGATGCAGGGAGGAGCCTGAGGCTTGTCCTGCTCCTGCTGCTCCATGGGAACACCGTCCTGCCACACCCACCTGCTGCTGGGGACACGGACAGGGAAGATGGACAGGAGGTGCTTCCCATCTTGTTCCAGGGGAGCTGGAGCTGCCGGGAAGAGTTTTCCCTGCCCAGAGTGGGTTGTGAGGCAGCTGCCTCAATCAGGCACCATTGTCTGCAGGGGCTGCACCTCCCCACGCTGCTATTCCCGGGAAAAGGGCTCTGCCAGTTCAGGGTGCCAAGAGAAGTTGGGGGAGCTGGGAAGAAGCTGCTGATTTTGGGGAGCTTTGCTGCAGGTGGAGCTTTGGGAATGGGAAGGGGGGCAACAGGGAGGGGGAGGTCACCCATTGCCTTCAGCACAGCTCTCACTGGTCTGTACTGGGAGAGGTGTGACCCCAGCAGGGTCCTGGGGGCTCAGCCAGAGGGTGCAGAGTGTCTGGGGAGGGGCAGGAGGCTCCATCGCGTCCCTCCTGGGCCCATTCCCGGGGTTTCTTGGGGGTCACGGCCCTTGTTGTACCGGGACCGGTCAGGCTGGAGAGCTGAGCTGGGGAGAGACAACTCCACTTGCTGGGCTCGCAACCCCAAAAATCTGGATTTGAGGTGTTAAATGCACCCAAACCAAGCCTCTCCCAGCTGGTAACAGGGTCCCCCAGCTCCCCCAGCTCTGGGAGCTCTGGGAACATGTGAGGAGGAGGAAAACCTGGGGAATTTCCCAGTCTAATTCCTGCTGCTGCCACTGACCCCGGCCCAGCTCATCGAAGCTGTGTCTCCGGCGCTTGGGACTTTAATAAGAGTCAATCTGCTGCTGTTCCTCCTCGGGTTGGACATCATTGTCCCCTGGGAGTGCCGGTGGTGGAGTTACTTTTCCATCTGGTGCTGATGCAAAGGATGCAAAGCTCTGGGGGGTGTGGAGAGAGAGGGTAGGGGAGCTCCTGATAGAGGGGGATGGGACAGGAACAGCAAAGCCTCATGAGGGGATAAAACCCCCTCAGGTGTGGATTTGGGGTGCTGGGTGTCTCATCCCTGCTCAGGGATGTAAACCTTCCTAATAGGATTTGGGAGAGGGAAGAGGAGCCTCTGGCAGGAACAAGGCTTAACCACTCTTTGTGTCACAGCTTTTCGAGGTCCTTGTCAGAAAACGACAATTTTCAGGTTGTTCAGCCCAAACCCCCCCGACCAACCCCAATCTGTCAAGGGGACACGTCCTTCCCCATCCACCCTGACAGGGCCATGCTGATCCGGGGCTGCTGGAGCAAGTCATTCCACACAGAGGGAATCTGGGGGGGGGAAAGGGGCTGAGGGGCCGTGGGGAGACAAAAAGCAACCCCCAGGAGGGCACAGAGAGCTGGGGCTGAGGAAGTGCCCACACTGGGTGGGGATGAAGCAGGACGGGCGTCTCCTCAGCAGGGATTGAAAGCCTGGGAAGGTCAAATCCTGCCCAAAGAAAGGGAAAATCTTATTTGAGAGCAGCCAAGTCCTCCCCCCTCCACTAACGGTGGTGCTCTGACCACGTTTCGGGGGTGAAATGGGCTCGGGGTGTCCCCCTAAAATTGGCTTCTGCTTCCTATTAGCGCATGGTCAGGCCAGAGGTTAATAGGAACTGGAGCCCAGGGCTTTGCCTCCTTCCAGCCCTCTCCAATTAAAGCTGGAGGACACAAGGATGTTTATGGGACAAGGGAAAACTCCTCCAGGCTGCATTAACTCCCCAGAGGTGGATGATGGAGGCAGGGGTAGGTCTGGAGCTGCATCTCCCCCTTCCCTGCGGCCAAAGGAGGTGAAAAAAGTGATTTTTTTTTTATGTAATAGCTTCTTCTTTTTAACCTGCTGACCTGTTTTTGGGGGGTTGGAACTCCAAAGGTCCCTCCCGGCCTGGTGGCAGTTGCCTGACAGGCTGGAATCTCCTATTCTCCAAACAATTGGCAATGTCTGAAATGGCACAAAATAACCACCTCCAAAGCTCAGGGGGAATTCTCTCCCCCCCCCCCCCAGGTTGGCTGGTTTTTGGGAAGTCTTGCTGTCAGCCCAAGGGATGGGGGAGGCATCAGCTGCCCCACAGCTGTTTAACTGGTTTGTAATGGTTTGGAAGGGTGTCTGCTGGCAGGTTCTGGAATCCAACCTCATCCCCTTGGACTTGCTGAAAAAGGCTTTCCTGCCCCGAAATCCCTCTCTGGAAGGATTTCTCGGGCACGATCCCGGCACGGCTCCACGGGGCAGGACACACCTGGGTGCTCCCATCCCACCCCTTGGCCCTGGCTCGGGCTCGGCAGGGGCTGCAGGGACATCAGAGGGGTGACAATCTGCTCTTGGGGCCTTTGGGGCTGTTCTTGGCTCATTTCTGAAGCTGAAGGGCGGTGGAATAGGATGTTGTGGAATTGTGTCACTCCAGGCCAGTGTCCTCCTGCCGCTCTTTCCCACCTTGAAACTGGTTTTAGGGCTGGTACCTGTCCCAGCTAAACCCTCATCAAGGCTCATCCCTCTGCTCCCACCTCTGACAGCCCTTTCCAGCCGCTCCACGTCCCTCCCTTTCCAACAGAACAGGATCAATTCCAGCAGATTTGGGTTCTCTGCTGCTTTTGGAGGAACTGATTCCTGGTGCTGATGGCTTCGTGCTCCCCCTCCCTCCCCCCACCCGGGATTTGGGCTCCTTGGGGGCTCTCCTGGAGTTCCTGAGTGCCCAGGAGGGGGGGAGAGGGTGGGGGGAGATGGGGAGGAGCTGCAAGGGCGAGCTGTGGGTTTGGGGGGATTTTTGGGAACCGTGCTGAGTGAACAGCTCTGGCCATGCTGGGGGGGGTTGGAGTGATGGACACACACGGATGGGAAAATCCACCCCGGAACCACGGTGACCCCGTGGCAAACCCACAGTGATGGTGATCCCAAGTACCCCCTTGGGTCCCATGGAAAACCCATCACAAATCTGATGGAAACCATCCCATCGGGATACGGGGTCGTGTCCTGCAGCAAACCCTCATCCCAAACCTTTGGAATGTTGGATCCATGACCAGTGCTGCTGGGCAAAGCTGACCCATGATGATGGTGGTCCCATAACAAACTCATAACAATTCTGATCCCAACCTCAGGATGCAGGGCCAGGTGCTGCAGCAAACCCTCATCCCAAGCCTTGGGAATGTTGGACCTGTGGACACGCTGCTGGATAAAGTCAACCCATAAGGGTTTGACCCCGTGGCAAACCCGTAGCGATGGAAACCCGTAATCATGCTGATCCCAACCAGCTCACTGGGATACGGGGCCGTGTGCTGCAGCAAACCCTCATCCCAAGCCTTGGGAATGTTGGATCTGTGAGCAGACCAGCGTGCAAAGCCAACCTGTGCCACTGGTGACCCCACAGCAAACACACAGTGGTGCTGATCCCGGCCTCCCTTGGGATGAGGGACCATGTGCTGCAGCAAAGCTCATCCCTGGATCTCTGATCTTTCAGGCAAAGCCAACCCAGCGTGCTGCTGACCCCGACCACCCCTCATGGGACAGGAGCAGGGGCTGCAGCAAACCCTCGTCCTGAGCCTTGGGATGTTGGATCCATGGATCCATCCCCGGGCAGGGCCAACCCAGAGCGATGCTGACCCCAGGAATGTTGGATCCACGGATCCATCCCCAGGCAGGGCCAACCCAGAGCAATGCTGACCCCAACTGCCCGGTCCTGGGCCAGGAGCAGTCAGGGATCCCCAGCAGTGCTGCCCTGAGTGGGGAATCCTGTCCCCACCACCCCCTTGGCCTCCAGGCCATCCAGCTCCATCTTCAGCCCCATCCTGGGGCACTAATTCCGGCCGTTGTGTCCTCACTGGAGCTCCAACCCGGGCTCTTCTCGGCTCCAGCAGTGGGGCCGTGTGGCTGGAAGGGGTTGGGGGGTCCATCCATGATTTCAGGGCCGGTCCATCCATGATTTCAGGGTTGGTCCATCCATGATTTCAGGGCCGGGCCAGGGACAGTCAGCCCGTGGGTGCGAGCGGCGCGTCTGTGAGGAGATCTGATGTTTTATGCATGGCGACTAATTTTACCCTGGCAAGCTCCTGCTATATTTAACATCATTAATCACTGATTCCCGGGGGGCTGGAACCCTGATTAGTGTCAGATGGATTATGGGAGGAAAGGGATTGAAAATAAAACCCCTCTCCTTTCTCCTGGGGGAGATGGAGCCAGTGGAGCGGCGTCGAGCTGCCGGTCCCCGGCTCCGTCGAGTCTGTGAACGTGGCAGGAAAAGATGGGTCTGTTCTGGGCTTTTTGGTGGGTTTAGGGCAAAAATGGGGAACCAAAGGCACTGTGGGACCATTCCCCCCTCTCCACTCCCCACCCCAGCCTTATTAGCTCCATTTGCACAGCGGGAATGTCAAGTGATTAATTTTTAATGGCTTGGTTTATTGAGGGTTGGAAGAGCTTATTGAGTAATTCCTGCATTTAAGTGATGAATTCCCGAGGGTTGGGAGCCACTGGTTAGTTCTCCATTAATCAGGATGTCCAGATGCCAAAGGAGGGCGATCGATCAATCCCCTCCACCAGCAACAGGGACACTGAAATACCTCCAGGTCCAGGGAGGGGAAGGAAAAGGAGTAATTAAGGCTCCAGACCCTTTCCCAAGGCTGGTGTCCAGCCAGCAGCCACCTGCTCCCAGTGTCCTCCCATTCTCCCAGCAAATCAACCCCCCTAATTAATCTGGAGCCCCAACTCTCGTAGCTCCAGGTGGTTCCATTGGGTTGGGGGCAAAATGGGGATTTTACACCCCTGTGGGAGATGTTACTGCCGTCAAACCCTCTGCTGCCTGAGCTGAGATCGATTCAAAACCTCTTCAAGGTCAAGTGTTTTAAGTAAATGACACTAATTAGGGCGAGACTACATGTGGTGCTAATTGCTGCCTGTCTGTGATGAGCTGCTGGGATGGTTTAGGGGGAACTGGTTTCTGGTCCTCAGCCACCTCCTCGAGGTGACCACCCTGGAGGATCCACCCAAAATCGCCCTTGAGGTGGAATCCTCTTCTATCAACATCCAGTTTTGCTCTGGGACTGAGAAATTCCACAAGGAATTGTGGAACTGGGGCTGCTGGACAGGTCAGGGGTGGGGAAGGTGGAGGAGACCCGAGGGCAGGCAGAGCAACCCTCTGGGTTGTGGGGTCCTCGTCCCTGGGGAAATCCAAATGAAACCAAGGCAGAGTCCTGCTGCAGGAGGGTTTCAGCACAAAGAAGGGCCTTGAGGGGCTGGAGCGTGTGCAGGGAAGGGAACGGAGCTGGGAAGGGGCTGGAGCAGCAGGAGCAGCTGAGGGAGCTGGGGGGGCTCAGCCTGGAGAAAAGGAGGCTCAGGGGGGACCTTCTGGCTCTGCAACTCCCTGACAGGAGGGGGGAGCCGGGGGGGGTCGGGCTCTGCTCCCAGGGAACAAGGGACAGGAGGAGAGGGAACGGCCTCCAGCTGTGCCAGGGGAGGCTCAGGTTGGACAGTAGGAGGAATTTCTCCATAGAAAGGGTGGTCAGGCCTTGGCAGGGGCTGCCCAGGGAGGTTTGGAGTGCCCAGCCCTGGAGGTGCCCAAAGAAGGCCTGACCATGGCACTGAGTGCTCTGGGCTAGGGACAAGGTGGGCATCGGGCACAGGGGGGATCCATGGGCTGGGAGGGCTTTTCCAACCTCAGGGATCTTGGGATTCTGTGACATAACCCCCAGTTCGAAATGTGGGACAGTGGATCGTGTGGGGAGACACCAGAGACTGCTCTAGTCCATCCAATCTGATTTTTGACTCCCTGAGTGTGCAGAGATGGGGACTTGGGGTGCCCATGAGCCTCTCCCAGCTCACACAGCTACCCAGGTCCTGCTGTCCCACCCCCCCACCGGGTTCAAGAAGCCCCTTCCCCAGCCCCATCTCTGCTGTTTCAGCCGGAGCCACCTCCCTCCTCACGCTCCTTTTCTCTCCCCAGACTTCCAACCCCACCTGCGAGAGAGGAGGGTAAGCAGCAAACAGGTGCTTTGCAGCTCTCCCAGCACTCCAGAGCTGGCAAGGAAAACAAATGAGGCGAGTTTATTTATTTTATTATCCTTATTTCTTTTTTTTTAGCACCTCTGCCTGGCACAGGAGCCGTTGGCTGCCAGGCAGATGCGAGCGGATAATGATGGAGCCGCCGGCTCTGCTCATCAAAGCAGGCTGAGGTATTTTTAGCAGAGGCTTCACGGCTCAAACAGCACTGGGGGAGCAAGAATCGTTCGTGTCTTCCCCCTTCCCGAGGCTCTTTCTGTGGGGGAAGTTCAGAAATTGAGCCCTTAATGGGGGAAAATGAAGGGATTTGGGGTCTCGTCCTGGGCAGGTCGTTTGGCCGCTGTGGGGGGGAGGAGGGAGGTGTTCTGGAGATGTTTTTGGAGATGTTTTTGGAGATGGGTTTGGAGATGTTTTTGGAGATGCTTTTTGTCACCTCCAGCAAGGGTTTAATTGATGCTTTTGGGAGCAATGGCTCTTCCAAGCGCAGCAAAGCCCCCCAAGTCGTCCTTTTGCAGATCATCATCGTGTGCCAGGCGCCTTGTGACGGAGTGTGTGTCCAGCTGGCACCAGCAATCACCTCCTCGCCCCAAATTTGCTGCTTCTGTCCCCATTTTGGCCCCACAGCTTGGGAACAGCATGGTCCTGCTTTTGGAGGAGCATCTCTGAGGGCTTTGGCTGTGTCCTTCTGTGGCAAAGGGGATCATGACCCAGGGATGTGCCTGAGGAATGGAGGGAGCTGGTGCAGGAGGGTCCCCTCCCCCATTTTGGGGGTGTCCTTTATGTATTTCCCACTAAACTGTCCCAACATGGGAGGCTTGTGGACCAGCTGGTGAGTCCAGGCACCCAAGCCCTGGAGTGGGGGGAAATTGGGACCTGGGGGCTCCAAGCGTTCATGTCCTGTGCTGGGGGGATGTTGGGATCTGGGGGAATGAGGGACCTGGAGGGTCCAAGCATCCAAGTTCTGAGCTGGAGGGGTTTTGGGACTGGAGGGTCTGAGCATCCAGTTCCTGGGCTGGGGAGATGTGAGAACCTGGAGAGTCCAAGAGTCCAAATCCTGGCCTGGAAGGATATTGGGATTAGGGGCTCCAAGCATCCAGTTCCTTCCTATGATAGAAGGACATTGGGATGTGGGGGTCCAGGCATCCAAGTGCTGGGCTGGAGAGAGATTGGGACTGCAGGGTCTGAGCATCCACGTCCTGGGCTGGGGGGACACTGGGTCCTGGGGAGTCCAAGCATCTAACTCCTGGGCAGGGGGGAGACTGGGATCTGGGGCGACACTGGGACCTGTGGGATCTGAGCATCCAAATCCTGGGCTGGGGGCAAACTGGGACCTGGGCTGTCTGAACATCCATGTCCAGGACTGGGGGGACATTGGGACCTGGGGGGTCTGAACTCCCAAATCCTGGGCTGGGGGGGTCTGAACCCCCAAATCCTGGGTTGGGGGGATTCCAAGACCTGCAAATGCAGAGTTTTCCTCCAAGGCAGGAGAAAAACAGAGGAGAAAGAGGAGAAAAAGTGGAGCCAGGGAAGGGCTGCAGTCCCACCTTCCCAAGGCACAGATGGTGCAATTAGAGGACAAATCCTGCACTGAAGATGCTCCCACTCCAAGAAAGCAAACAGTTCCACGGGGGGTCCTTCCCTGGCTCTAAAAGGCTGCCAGCAGCCTGTAATTCCTTGATGGAAATTGTACATTGGAGTACTTAAGATAGTTATGAGAACAGCAGCAAACATGGAAATGAGCCTTTGCCAGCCTGCAAAGTTAAACAGAGCCTCGTTCCTGGAGGGGCTGGCAGCCAAAAATCCCAGGGAAAAGGGATATCCAGGTGTATCTCAAAGGCTGCAGGTGGGTTTGGGATTCTGCCTCCCTTCCCACTTCCTCCATCTCCCTGGATCACCAACTCTGGCTCTGGGGACCAGAAACAATTTCCCGACGCTTGAAATTAAACCCTTCCTGTATGAGAGTTTAATTAGAACATTATAGGACAGTTACTGGGCATTAAGATTTTAAAAATATAATTATTGAGATCGTATGAAACAATGAGTTATCGCCGAGAATTAAAATTAATTACATTTCTCCCAGTTAATTAAATTATTCCGATAACAGGGAGACAAGTGTGTTCCACCATAAAAATCAGTGTCCCCCATGGGAGGGTTGGATAATGTGTCACCAGCAGGAGCAGGGAGGGGGCCAGTGCTCCCAAATTCCTGGTTTTTCTTGGCTTCCCTTATTTCCCTGTTCATCCTGCTCCCACCTCTGCGTTCTCCCACCATTTTGCTCTGTGGGCTTGGACATGGTGGGATTTTCCAAGGAAAGGTTAAAACCTGGTGCCTCTGATTCTTCTCCTGGAAAAGGGATGTAAAATAACGGAGGATTTTTATGGAAGCAGCTGGAGATGGATCTGGAGCAGAGGCCAAGGGACGTGCCCAGGGTCGCTCAGGGAATGCTGTGGAACAGGATCAGCCCGTGGGAGCACATTCCAGCCCTCCAAGCCCCAGATGCCCCAAATTTCAGCAATTTTCCTCCTTAAACAACCCAGCCTGACACATCTTTATAAAATGACCCTTCCCTGAGGGGGTGTTTCCAGAGGTTCCAAATCCCTGTTCCCCGCGGAGTCCCGACCCCAGCAGCTCCTCCGGGATTGGGCCCTTTCCTGTTCCTGCCCCCAATCCCAGCAGCTCCTCCAGGATCGGGCCCTTCCCTGTTCCTGCCCCCGATTCCCCTAATCCTGGGAAATGGCTCAGGATCATGGAGGTCCCGCTGGCAATTTTCCCCCATTTCTCCTCCAGAGGGGATGGCATGAAACGGCTTTCCTTGATTTTGTCCCCCCCCTTCTCCCTTCCTCACACGGATTAACCCTTTTGTGGGTCAAAAATGGCAATATTGGGGTTCTTCACCCTGCTCATGAGTTCCCAAAAATACCCTCGCTGAGAGTTCCAGGTTGGGAACAGCTCCTGGGCCTTTCCACACCCCCCCCCCCCCCCCCCCCCCTCAAATTTCTAACCACGACTTGAGCAGAGAAGGGTAGGGAGAGAAAATCTGCCAATAAAAAGGAGTTTTTCTCTTTATGAGCCTGTGATACCCCAGGATGGAGCAGCACAAATCCCGGCGGGTTGGGATGATGCAGTGGGATGAATTTTGGGGGTGTTTGGAGCAGCTAGGGGGGTTCCTCACCCCCCAACCAGGTCGGTTTTCCCTCCCTTCCCCCCTTGGAGCCTCCCCCACTGCCGGGTTCATTGATTTCACTCTGTATTTATATATTAGGGTTCATTGGCTTCACTCTGTATTTATATGTCAAGATAGAATTCAAATATTTCTGCCCTGGATTTCTTTCTTTCAAGGACTTTCCTTCTTAATGGCTCCCTTTAAATTCCCCCCTATTTGCCCCACCTTTAATGTTCCCATTACACAGACGAGGCAAAAACCTCTCCTGGGGATTCCCAAAAAGCCACAGAAATGCAAAAAAAAAATCCCCCTCAAACCCAGCCAGAAAAGCACTTAAGGGTTTCTGTGGTGATTCCATGATTAGCAGGGAGTAAGTGCCTAAATTTGGGATGGCTCCCACCGCTGAGGGGTGAAGGAAGAAGAGGGTTGAAACACGAGGAGAAAAATCCATTTATGGCAAGAAAATTCTCTCTTTCCCTTCTTTTCTTCAGCATATGGAATTTTTATGACACTTTTTATAACACTGAGGGGTTTATCCCACTGAGATTTTTGTAATACTGAGAGTTTTTAGAAGACTGAGATTCTCATAATACTCAGATTTGTCCCTTTTACAGCTGCAATGGGTGCCGAAATCTTTGAAACTTAAGTGTTTTTAAAATGCAATAAAGGAGAGGAGTTTTGTAGCAGGGGAAGAGCACGAAAGGGGGACAAGGAGTTAAGCTCAGCCTAGGCTGGGTTTAACTCCTGGGTTTAATCTCAACAGGAGCCAAAAATCCTCCTCCAAGGGACAGAAAAAGGGAATTACTCCTGCCAGAAGCAGCTGCTTTTTGCAGTTTCCCCTGAATTTTTTTCATTTCTCCTGAATTTTTGCAGCTTCCCCAATATTTTCGGAGTTTTCCTTTAAGCTCTTCAATTTCCCCTTATTCGTTTGTAGTTTCCCCACAATTTTTGCAGCCACACAGAGTTGGGGGACAGGAGTTTCTTTGCTCCAGGTGGGACATCACCTGTGGCTTGTAAGGAGCAGGTGGGAGCTGTGGTGGTTCCTGGGCTGGAGAGGCTTCATGGACTCTTATTTCTGGTCTTTTTAGTCTGTTTTCCCTTCAAAATTAGGGGGAAAAGTCATTTTTCCAAAGGTAACCCTGGTTTGCCTGGTTGTGGGCTCAGTCCAGGAGGAGCTGAGCTGCTGGTCTGGGACAAGGACACTGGAGCTCATCGTGCAGTTTCTCACCCTCCCCTCCCAGGGGAGCCTGGAATGCTCCTGAAGCCATTTAAAGTCTTGGAAATGATGATTCTTCCGCAGGATGTTTTCTATGAAGGTGGGTTTGTGCTTTGTAGGGGTTTTTTTTGGCCTTCAAGGAGGGTGTTGTGACCTTATCCCACGTTTTCCTGGCTGGGATGGGTTGTGTGTCCCATCAGGGTGGGATTTGCAGTGTCTGCTCGAGTTGTTCCATATTTCCCAGCCCGGTTTGGAGCCTTTCCAAGCTCTGGGATAGGGGACACATCCCTGAGGGCAGGGCTGACGTCCCAACCTGCTTTTTGGGGTCCCCCCGCTGACACCAGTGTCCTGGTTTTTGGGCTCTGCTCCACTTCGCCCTTCCTGTGGCCCAAGCAGGAGTTTAATTAGCAGGGCCAGTAATTAGGACACTCATCTGGGAGGTGGGAAGTGCTGCTCCGTGCCCATTCCCCAAGGTTGCATCACATCCCAGGCTGCTCCCAGCGCTCAGCCCGGTGCTGCATTGCACCAGCAGTGGTTGCAAAACACTCAGATTTGGGGGGAAACGATTAAAATCAGCCTTTTTGGCCCCACTTCTTGGGGTAGAAACACCAATGTTGGGTGAGCAAAGCCAGATTTTTCCCTAAGCAATGAATAAAGATTCCATGTAACCTTCAGTTTTTTAACTAAAAGCTTGACTCGGGCTGGAAAAGAGGAAAATGCTGCATTTTCTGCGGATTTAGGTACCTCTTAAAGGCAAAACATCCCGGGGAATAGACGGAGAGGGACCAGTCGGGCCATTTAGAGCCCTGGATAAAAGCTTAATTCATTATGCTAATGAGCACGGAGGTAAATGGGAAGGGACATAATGGTGTGGGGTTTGCAGCAAAAAAGCTTCTCTAAGTGGCCAGGGAAGAGTAATTAATGGGATCGTTTGGAGGGAGTTCTGAGCTCGCTAATGGAGGCGTTCCAGTGATGGGCTCGGTCAGCACTGGAGCGAAATCGGGCTCGTTTTTCCCTAAAACAGCCCCAAAACTGGGGAATGGAGCAGCAGGAGGAACTGGGCAAACTGGGGACCTGCCCCCAGGTGCATCCAAACCACAAATCCCCGCTTAGGGGGGATGCCTTGGGATAAACCCGGGTTGCTGGAGGACGATCCTCCTGTTTCCATCTCGGCCTTCGCTGATCCCACCCCAGCCCAGCCCAGCTCAGCTTTGGGGGCAACTTTCCTTCTTCTGAGCCCTGGGACGGGGTGGGATGGGGATGGTGGAGCTTCCCGGGGGTGATGCAGACCCCAAATTCCGGCCGTGCAGGAGGGTGGGTGTGGATCCTCAGGGACAGATGGGATTTTATTGTGCTGGGGCACCTTCAACCTCTGGTGCCCAGAGCATTTTCCATCTGCTCCACCCACTGAAGCTCCTTAGGCAAATTTGAATTACAGAATGATTTTTTTCCCCATATTTTTCCTCATTTCTCATCCTCATACCAACCCCTGGCGTTGGGAGGTGCCGGGAAGGGGCGTCGGAATCGCTGCCGGACCCCTTTCCATCCTGTTTATCCCATTTCCACCCTCTACCCTTCTCTCCCCTCCCTGCTCTCCCATTTCCCTGGAAGGCTCTGCTGGGTCAGCACAGGTATATTTAGACCCAGGTGGAGTGAATTTACAGCCAGATCCTCCCAGCTCCTCCTTGACCGGGAGCATCCCTGGCTCCCACCACATCCCTGCAATCCTCCATTATTTTCCATCTCCGTTTTTCTCCCTCCCAGCCTCCAGTTGAAGTGTTTTATACAAATGTCCTCAAGCCCGGGGTTGAATCGCTCGTTTCCAGGCGATGGCAGGAAATAAATGCACGGATCAGGCTTTGAAGGGGGGGGAAGGAAGTGTCGTTTCATTAAATTAAAATCCAGCCATGTAAATACATTTTCATTATCAGCAGGGAAAGTGCAGACAAGGAGACTTTGAAAGAGGGAAATGTCTTTATCTGGAAGTTTGCATGTGCCCGGTGCTGGGAAATGGGAATTGCAGCAGATGAAGCCATTGAGGGTCCTGCTGGGGCCATATCCTTGAATTGCTGAGGTTGGAAAAGACCTCTAAGATCATCAAGTTTGGGAAACGGTGGAAGATGGGTGTTCCCACAGTGCTGCACCTCGCTGGACGCCCCCAGGGAGGGTAAAGGAGGGAGGAATTCAAGGGTTTGGGAGTGGTGAACCCAAACGGTGGATGCAGAGCTTTGGTCTTGTGTCCATTGGGATGGAAAGATGGAATAAGGAATTCAAGGGTTTGGGGGTGGTAAACCTGAGTGGTGGACGCAGAACTTTGGTCTCGTGTCCATTGGGATGGAAAGATTGAATAAGGAATTCAAGGGTTTAGAGGGGTTGGACCCAAGTGTGGACACCATGTCTTGGTCTTGTGTCCATCTGGATGGAGGAACTGAGGCCTGGGCAGGCTCTGGAAGTGCCTTGTCCCCCAAAGCTCCTCTCGGGTTTCTCAGGGGATAGGATTTTAGTCCTTAACCTTAAATATCCCATTCCAAACCTGGAGTGGATCCTTCACTGCCGCTCACTGGCCCTGGTGAACTCCAGCTGGGATTCCTGGCATGGATTCCTGCTTTCCCTGATCTGGTTAGAGGGGGAAGAACTGGACCCTCCCTCTGGATGCACCATTCCAGGGAGTCACCGGTTCACTGGCAGCTCGGTGGGAATTACCAGGGCTGGGAGATAACCAGGAGCACTTCCAGCACGTGGAGGGTCTCCCTGTTTGTCTGCCAGGTTTTGGTTGGATTCCCAAGTTTTCCTGTGCAATCACAAGGGGGAGAAATGGGCATTTCTCTTCCCCGAGCCGCTGGAGCGCTGATGAGATGCCGGGAGCCCAAGAACTCCAGTAATCAGGAGAGCTGTCAAACAGCACATTAGAGGAAGTAATTACAAGCATGGAGGGTTCCCAATTCTGTGCAAATTTGAGCTTAACATAATTTTTCATACATAAAAAAAGGAGATTAAATAGATTGTGACTGGCTCTGCTCGCAGCCTGTTCAACACCTGCGTGCCTGGTCCTCCCATTCCCCAGAGTCCTCCCTTCCCAAGGTTTTCCACAACCAGCCTGGGAGCAGAGAGTTGGGAACCCATGGCATGTGGTCAGGAGGGGGGAAAAAAATGGGTTTATGGGGGGTTTTAAACCGTAAGATTTTTTTATGGAGATTTTTAAGCCATAAGATTTTTTTATGGGGGTTTTTAAGCCATAAGATTTTTTTTCTAGCCTTTCTGATCACAGCAGAAGTTTGGCTACAGAGCCAAATGATCCCTCGATCTGAAACCCCCTCAGATCCAGGCTCTGCAGTGGCTCAGTTCCCATAAAGGCCCTTTTGATTTGGGAGACAGAAGAGCAGCTTCAATTTTGTCGGTGGTTTCGGATGAAGGTTTTTCGTGCCTCTGTGGAGGGAGGGGGGTGATTGAGTGACAGCGGTGCCGCTTTGAAGGCGTCTCCCGGTGATTGCAGCGTGGTTTTATGTCCTGAAATTGTCCAAATGGAGCAGCTTTGTCGCTGCAAATGATTTGCTTTGGAAAGCAGAGCCGCTGATGGGAGGAAATTGAGATGGGGAACGAGCAGAAACACGCCCGGGAGCCGCTGAGCTCCGGCTGCTGGAATTCCAGCCCCAGCCGGGTCCTCAGGGCAAGGCTGGGCCTGCCTGGGGGGTCTGGGACAACCCCTGGGGATGTTTCGGGTGACAATGGGGTTGTCCCAACCCCAAAGGCTGGGATGTGGTGTGTCCGTGGCCTTTTGATGCCCCTTGGGAGTGATGAACATCCTGGTTTATCCAGAAGCTTCCAGATAAACCCCAGAGGCTCCTGGTTGCACACCCAGCCCCATTATTTGTGTCCCGGTTTGGGGACATTTCTGCTCATGGCAACAAGGCATCCTCTTCCACCCAGATTTTTCCCACAAAACTTCTATCCTTTCTTTTTCCAGCAAAAGGAGGTTTGTTGGTGCTCAAAGAGCAGAAACCACCTTATTTATGGTGTTCCAGGCACCCAACCACATCATTTTTGGTAACACAATGATCTACCAGCTCGTGTTTTGCCCTCAAAGTCTGAGCATCCCAAAAAACCTTTATGCATCCAAGCTCCAGGGCACTGATTTGGGTTTCAGCCCTTGGAAAGGCTCCTGGGTGACCTTGGTTGCCTCTCTCTCCTGCTCAACCTCTTATTTGGCACCTGGGAAGGGAAGGAGGGGTGAAACAATCCTCCAGAATTTGGAGATAAACCCACTGCTGGGGTTGGAGGCTCCAGGAGGAGCCGAGTATCCCTTGGGATGTGGGTGGGATGTGACAGAAACCCCCTCCTGAGGTCGTTGCTGACACCTGACAGGAAACATTCCAGGTTGGATGTGCTGAAGGAACAGGGAAAACAAATCCAGGTGGAACTGGGGGGCTCTGGAGCACAAAAAAGGCCCCGTTGGAGGCCCTTTCCCATCCTCTCCTGGGGGATATTTTCAGGCTCTTTGCTCTCCCTGCTCTGCCCTGGGGGGTTTAAAGGGCTCTGGGGAGAGGAAACATTTGGGGTGCAATGTCCTGGGTTGGTGGGTTTGGTCCCAGGCTGGTGCTGCCCCATCCTGGGCTGGGTCTCTCCTCTCTGCAGCAGCCCCTGCTTGGGGGTTTTTGGGCTGGTTTTTTCCAAATTGCCCCCGTGATGCTCCTCATCCTACAAAAATACGAGGGTTTTCCTCGTGGGAAGCAAAGCTTTGCTTCTCCTGGAGTGTCGTGAGTAGCACAAGGATCCACCTCTGTGATCCAGAACTTCCCTGAGCCCAAACCTGCTTTATTATAGAGATTTATTGCTTTATGATAGATATTTATTGCTTTATTATAGGAATTAATTTTATATTTATTTATGTTAAAGGTTTCATTATGTATATTTGGTCTATTCTATTTCTTATTGTATATATTTAATACACGCTTATATATATTTATTTTACCATTCTTTTATTTATGATACAATATATTTTATATACACACATTAATTATATATTTATTTATATTTATATTTGTTATATATTTATATATCTCTAAAATATATTTATACTAAGATTTTTAAGATTTTTTTAGATTTTTAGAATTTTTATTATTTTTATTTTGTAATAATTTCTTTATATTATATTTATTTATTTATATTATATTTATATTATTATTATTAATTTTCATTTATAATAATTTCTTTATAAACATTTCATTTGCTTTATCACTATTTTGTCATTTTTACTATTTTATTATTCTTATCATTTATTTTTATTATTTCCTATTTTCATTATCTATTTATTTAGCCCATAAAATACATTTTAATGAAACATATTTATTTATTATATACTTTTGTCTATTCATGTTTTTACTTATTTATTTATCGCCAACCCTCCTTTATTAGATATTATTCGGTATAGATATTATTCATTTAATGAATTTATTCTATATTTATCTCTTTTCCCTGCCTGTGCTGTCTCCAGCCTCCCCCCCGTGCCGTGTGTCTCCGTGGGATCCCGGTTTCCGTGGCTGTCTCCTCGCTCAGCAGCAGCTCCCGGGAATTATTCACGCCCTTCCCACTGATGTGAGGCCTCCTGACAGGCCGAGCGTGGATCCCATCAGGGCTCGGGGCTGGAATGGGGCTCACGGAGAGTTAACACCGTGATGAGACACTGGAGATGATCCCAGCCCGGGAGAGAGGGAGGATGAGACACCGGAGATGATCCCAACCCCGGGAGAACGGAAGAATGAGACACTGGAGATGATCCCAGCCCGGGAGAACGGGAGTGTGGATCGAGGATCATGGAGTGTGCCGGGCTGGAAGGGCCCCACAGGGATCCTCAGTCCAACCCTCAGCCCCACACGGGACCATTCCCAGAGTCCCCCCCTGTGCCCCAGAGGATCATCCAAACCCTCCTGGAGCTCTGGCAGCCTTGGGGCTGTGCCCACTGCCCTGGGGAGCCTGGGCAGTGCCAACCAGCCTCTGGGGAAAGAACCTTTCCCTGAGATCCAACCTGACCCTGCCCTGACACAGCTTGAGATTTCAGATCACAGAATATTCTGGGCTGGAAGGGACCCACAAGGATCATCAAGTCCAACTCTTCAGTGAAGGGCCCATCCAAGGATCAAACCCCCAACCCTGATGTTTCCAGCACCAGGCTGGGACCATCCAAGCTCATCTCCAGCCATTCCCTGGCTGCTGTCTCTGGTCCCCCAGAGCAGAGCTCAGTCCCTGCCCCTCCTCTGCCCCTGCCCAGGAATTGGAACTGCAGTGAGGTCTCCCCTCAGTCTCCTCTGCTCCAGCTGAACACTCCAAGTGCCCTCAGTGTCCTCACATGGCTTCCCCTCTGGGCCCTTTCCCACCCTCCTTGCCCTCCTGTGGGTGCTCTGTGTCCTGATCATCCCAACTCTGCTCAATCCAGTGGGATCCCAGTCCCTGGCACTCCCTGGAGCTCTGGGAGAGGGGATGTTGCAGGAGGAGGATGTGCTTTGCTGGGTTCAGTACCTGTGGGGTGGTGTTGGTGCCAGAGCGGGCTGTGCACCCTCCCAAGAGGAGGAGGTGCCTCAGGGTGCTGCTCCCTCGGGTTCCTGCCCTGTTCCTTTGCCTCCCTGCTCCCCCTTCGCCACTTCCCAGTTGACTCTGGAGAGCGCGAAGGTCCCGGCCGAGGTGTGATTCCCTAAAACACATCTTGGGCTGGGAAGGTGAAGCTCACCTTGAGCTTCTCTTTTGCTTGGATGCCAGGATGCCCCAAACAGTCAATTCATGGAAGATCTTCTCCCCTTCCTCCTTGGAGAACGTCCCGCTGGCATCTGTGAGGAACAAGTCAACGGGAAGGAAGGAAAAGCTTGAGCCTGGATTCAGAGCAGAAGGCAAACTGTTGGTGCCAGGCTTGGAAAGGTTTGTTCTGTCACAGCGTGGGGGTTTGTCTTTGCAGCCTTCCCTGCCAAAAACCACGCCAGGATTGCAGAAACCTCTCTCAGGATTTCAGGAGGAGTTTCCAGCTCCTCCACAGGAGGGTGGGATCCCATCCAACCCCCTCCTGAGCATCCAGGGCCCTGTTGAACATGTCCAGTTGGATCTGGGGGTCTCTTGGAGCCAGGTGAGCTCCATCCCTGGCAGAGAGAGATCTGAGGAGGAGACATCCTGTGGTTTTGCTCCAGCTCAGCCCACGTGCCAAAACCCTCATTAAAATCACATGAGCTTGGCAGTTTATAAATATGAAACTTGGACAAAGATGTGGTTTTTCCCCCCAAAAGTACAATCAATTCCTTCAGTCTATAAATAAATTCTATCTATATGGGTGGGAAGAGGCTTCAATATTGCAAAAGGCTCTCTGGGGGGGGGTGGGTGCATTCACCAGACATGAAGAAAAGCCTCAAAGGGCTGGAAATTTGGGGCTAAACCCCCCCTTTTGTTTTTACACGTTGGCCCTGCAAAGTCCCCAAAAGCTGGAAATTTGGGGCTAACCCCCCTTTTCCCTCCCGTTGGCTCCGCAAAGCCGTCGAGCACCCCCGGAGCCGCCCCTTGGCTTTGCCGGGAGACACCAGAGGAGCCCAGGGAGCGGCACTTGGGAGAAATGGAGGGAATGAAAAGGCTTTTTATTTAAAGCGGAGGATGTGCGATAGGCACGAGTCCCTAATGGGGTTAATGAGCCCGGCGCCGGTTCCCGGGAGCAGCCAATAACCTGACAAATTGCTGCGCACCCGGAGAACCGCGCCCGGCCCCGGCTCCGCTCCTTCCCTGCGCGGGGACACCTCCAAGTAGGTCATTACCGCCTAATTACCGCCTAAACGCTCTCATTTGTCCTCCCCTTGTCAGCCAGACGCGGGACTGTGCTCGGGAGAGCCCTCCCGGCCTCGTCCTTCTGCCTTCGCCAGGCGCAGGGAAAACGGGCAAAGGCAAAGGAAAGCAATAAAAGTCTGGGTTTTCCCGGCTTGGCAAATAAAATAAATCCAGCCCAGCACGGGCTAAAGCCCCGCTTGGCTTTGTCTTTCCCGTGAAAACCTGACCTGTTGTGTCTTGCAGGCTCCCATCTCCCTGCTTGCTTCTCCTTCCTTTTCCATGGAAGCAATGGAGTCATCGCCCTGGAAGTGCTCAGAAAACGTGTGCATGTGGCACTTGGGGCCAGGGTTGGGTGGTGAATGGTGCTGGGTAATGGCTGGACCCTGATCTCAGAGGGCTTTTCCAACCTAAACAATTCCATAACTCCTCTTGGAATGTGTTGGATGCTCTTTAATGTGATTATCTGCAGAATAACCCACCAAATCTCCATAGTTCATGTGTTTCTTTCTATCTTTCCTGATGCTCCCAAATACAGGAAGTTCCTCCCTAAAGATTTCCCCCCACCCGTGGAACTGTGTGGTTTTCCTCTCAAAAAAAACCCCTAAAGTTGAGCTTTTCCTGAAGGATTTTCCAGCCCTTTTTGTGCACGGTGGAGCTGGGTTGGAGTGGCTTGGGAGGGAAGAGCTGCACATGGATCATGAACGGGATCCTCCTGCCTTTGCTCCCTTGGGTGCCACTGTCAGATTCCCCTGCCAAAAACACAGCCGGTTTAGGAATATATTCCCAGATTTCACGTTATTGGGATAGAGAATTAACTTCTGAGTGGGTTCAGAGCATTGTTACGTTTTCCCCCTCTTTTTCCCCGTGATTTTTTCCTCTCTCACTCACAGCCCAACTTGTTGTCTCTGGGTGACAAGCTGATGAAAGCTGCTCCAAAAAGAGGGTGAGGAGATGGATTTGTGCAGGGAAAACAAGGGAAGGGGAGGGAGAGGAGGGGATAACAGGCCGTGGAGATGCCACTTCGCTGCTGGCGCTCGCCTTGATTATCCGAGAGGAACCAGAGCTCATCCCGCCTCCCCTGGCCCCGGAGATGTGATTAATGTCCTCCCCCCTTTCTGCTGCCTCTCCCTATTTTTATGTTTATATTTTTATATGTTCTATATTTTTATATCTATCTGTAACATTGAGAGCCAGCCCAGTGCCAGCTGCATCCAGGAGGATGTGGAAGGACTGACGTGGCTCCAGGATTGTCCCTTCCCTGCATCCAACCTGCAGCACAGAGGTCTTCAGAAGGGCTCCTGAGGGCAAAATAGGTCTTTTCCTTAAAATAAGGTGACTTTTTCCACCCCCAAGGTGAGGATAAGATCTTTTCAGGCTGAGTTAATTATGTTTTTAATTAATAACATAATTTCTGGCAGAAGCTTGGCTGTGGAAAAGGGTTCTCGGGACACAGGTTTCCATCCATGGGGCGAAGTGAGCAGGGATTCCCGGGCAGTCCAGAGGGTTATTTTCCCTGCCCTTCCCTGGGGAATTGCTCAGCAGTTGTGCCTTGTGTCTAATCCTTTGCAGGGCCCTTCCCTGGGTTTTGGGGAGGTCCTGGCTCCCCCAAACCTGCCCCAGAGCCATCCCTGCATCCCAGTGCTGCCAAGGACAGAGTCTCTCCTCTCACAGGTGAGAGACGACGCAGAGAAACACAAATAGCTCCTAATTTCCTTATTTTCGGCCTTTTTCTCCCTTTTTGTCTTCCCTTTTGCTTCCCCCGGGCTGGCACTGGGCCTCCTTCCCAAGGCAGCAGCACCTGTCTCTGGGACTATTTTTACCATCCCTTTTTGGCACCACTCGCTCTCCTCCCGCACAAACCCAGCTCCTATAAATAACTGCAGCTCGTGCTCATCCCCCTCCCTCCATCCCTACGTCTCCCTTTCTCCTTGTCTTGTCTTTCCCTTCTCCTGCAGAGTGATGCCGTAGGATCCAGGGCTGGGGTTTTGTCCACCCCACTCCTCGTCCCTTAACTCGGCTGCGTCCACGGCGTGTCTTGGATCCTCTTTAATTTGATTATCTCCAGAATAACCCGCCCTCATTTTCTCCCCAAAGCCCCATATTTCATATGTTTCTTTCTATCCTTCCTGATGCTCCCAAATCCAGGCAGCTCCTCCCTTAAGATTTCCCCATATCCTGGTTTTCTACTCAAAAATCAACCCCTAAAGTTGAGCTTTTCCTGAAGGAAAATGTTTATAATAATGATTTTCAGCCTTTTTTGTGCATGATGGAGCTGGGTTGGAGTAGACTGGGAGGGAAGAGCTGCACATGGGTTATGAACGGGGTCCCTTGGCCTGTGGGAACGTGTATTCCCAGAAATAATTGCTGGGTCTGGATGAACACATAAAGCTTCCAGAAGTAAAACCAATCCTGATGAAAGCATGGTAATTTTTGGATCAATTGGGAAAAGCTGAAATGGGCCTGAACTGGGGGATCCCAAAGGATAAATCCAGGTTTGGGTAAAACGTGGCACCCCCTGCAACCGAAAATCCACTTGGCCAAATCCAGGGATCCAAATCCCAAACCCCAGGGGCCAAACTGACCAAACCCAGGGATCGCCTGGATCGCAAATTCCACTCTGGGTTTTCCAAAGGGAATCTTGCAGGGCTGGATAATGACATGCTGCTCACGCTCCCTAATGAAGTGCCCAAGGAGTCGGCGCCGGCTCCCGGCAAATTAGATCTGGATTATTGGAGCAATGAGAATTGAACGATCCGAGATGTTATCAGAGGGGGGGGAAACGACTCTGGGCACAACTGGCCTGGATTGAATTACCTGGAAGGGAATAAAAGGGATAAAACCCTCCTCAGCCCAGGGCTCCAGGAGGATGAGGGGGGAGGGATCATCCTTTCCGCTGCTGGGGTTGGATCAAGCGGGAATGTAGCAACTGGGCTCTCCAGAGCATCTCCAGCTTTTCCTGGGATTCATCTCTCCAGATTTGCTGGCAAAGGAGCTTTGTCTCCAGTTCCTGGCTGGATTTGGCTCTGTGCTCCTTTCTGAGAGGTCCTTGGCCATGTTTGCATCCTGGAGCATCCTGGAGCATTCCCGACATTTCCATGCTGGGAAATACGAAGCTTAAGTGTGGATGATGCTTGAGTTTCCCAGAAAAAAATGGGTTTTCAAGGAATATGCTCCCAGTTTGGCCCCCTTCCCATCAGGATGCTCAGCCAGGCTCTGATGTGATTGTGACGAGCAGGATCTGGCCAAGGATCCAATCCCTTTTCCTGCGCATTCCTGGGAAATGAGGGCCCATCGGAGCATCTCCCCCCCCCCAACAGCAGAGTCTTGGAGCTCGTTTAAAAGCAGAGAAGAAGCAAATTTAATTAAACCCAACCTTCCCTTGAACAAGAAAATAAACCGCCTTCTCCTTCCAGAACAATTAATATTTCCAGACCCCCTTTGCTGTGTTTCCTCCCTCTTTTAATACCTCTCCTTTATTATCCCTGGCTGGGAACAGGCACCATTTGATTTCCATAAATTAGCATGAGGAACTGGGGGGGGGGGGGAGGAGGGGAGGGAAGAAGAGCTGGGGAAAAATGGTGTTTTTAAGCAATGAACTTGTTACAAAGGAAGAAACACCAGGGAGGAGGGCAGTGGAAATGATCCTTGGTTTTAAAGTTCACCCAGTCCCTGGTGTTTCTCGGGAGATAAAAGCTTTCCCCAACCTGGGCAGGGAGCCAAAAATCCCTGTTTATCTGAACACAAAACATGTAAAATATGATCTGCACAACAGCCTCTAATTCTTCGGTTTGTTTTTGTGTTTTCCCGGGGAGGATCTGTCGCTCTCCGGCTTTTCCACAACAGGGAAATGTCAGCTCGGAGCTCCCAGGTGAGGAAAACCCCCCTGGTACCTGGGAGGTTGAGCTTGGAGGGTGGGATGCAATAAAAGCTGGGCTTGGGAGGCTCATTTTGCTTTGGGATTGGCTCATTCTTGGGCTCTAAGGGAAGGCCCATCGTGCAGGGGTGCAGAGGTGGCTGCTGAGGACCAAGGGCCACAAGGATCCCACCTCTCCCATATGAGAATTATCCACCCAGTGAATAAAAATCACTGAATTCCCAGGTTTGAACAGGTGGAAAGGGCTGAATCCCAAACCTACTCTGTCCTGACCTTAAAAAGATGCTGTTTATCACAGAATAGAAGAGAATCACAGAACCAACCTGGTTGGAAAAGATCTCCAAGGTCATCCAGCCCAACCCTGGATCCAACCCCGCCGTGGTTCCCAGCCCATGGCACTGATGCCACATCCAGTCTCGCCTTCAACACCTCCAGGGACGATGACTCCAAACCTCCCTGCCCAGCCCATTCCAACGGCTGAGCACTCTCTGTAAGAATTCCTTCCCAATATCCAACCTAAACCTCCCCTGGCACAGCTCAAGACCCAGCCCTCTTGTCCTACTGCTGCTTCCTGGGAGCAGAGCCAGACCCCCACCAGGCTACAACCTCCTGGCAGGGACTTGCAGAGAGTCAGGAGGTCTCCCCTGAGCCTCCTCTTCTCCAGCCTCAACACCCCCAGCTCCCTCAGCCTCTCCTCACACCACTTGTGCTCCACTCCCTTCTCCAGCCTCGTTGCTCTTCCCTGGCCCTGCTCCAGCCCCTCCAGGGCCTTCCCCAACTCAGGGGCCCAAAGCTGGACACAGCACTCCAGGAGTGGCCTCACCAGCACTCAGTCCAGGCCAACAATCACTGCCCTGCTCCTGCTGCCACACTCTTCCTGAGCCAGGCCAGGATCCATTGGCCCTCTTGTCCCCCTGGGCACACTCTGCCTCCTGTTCAACTTCCTGTCCATCCACACTCCCAACTCCCTTCCTGCCTGGCTGCTCTCCAGCCACTCTGGCCCAGCCTGGAGCTGCAGGGGGTTGTTGTGGCCAAAGGGCAGGACCCGGGCCTTGGCCTGCTGGAACCTCATCCCGTTAGAATCAGCCCCTGGATCCAGCCTGTCCAGGTCCCTCTGCAGAGCCCTCCTGCCTTCCAGCACATCAACACCCCTCAGTTTGGTGTCACCTGCAGATTTGCTGATGATACACTCAATCCCCTCACCCAGATCATCAATAAAGATGTTAAACAGGACTGGGCCCAGCACTGATCCCTGGGGACACCACTGGTGATGGATCCCAACTGGATGCAGCTCCATCCCCATTACTCTCCGGGCCCGGCCCTCAGCCAGTTCCTGACCCAGCCCAGAGTGCCCCTGTCCACGCCTTTTCCAGGATTATCCCATGGGAGATGGTGTCCAAGGCTGTGCTGAAGTCCAGGCAGACACATCCACACCTTCCCCTCACCCACCAGGAGGGTCACCTGGTCATGGTCTTTGTGGAAGGGATGAGCTTTGCTGGGAGATTTCCCAGGGAGTTGTTGGAGACAGTGGACGGTCAAATCTGGGAATTTTGTTTTTACTCTGTAATTCCAGGGTGAGGGTGTGCTGTTCTCATCTCCAGGGCTTCATCATGGATCCTCACTGATCCTTGGTTTCTGGACCTTGGCTGGAGCTGGTGCATCCGCAGCTGCTGCTCCTCTGGGATGGTCCCATTGTGTTGTTTCCATGGGATGTTTCCACACAAAGTGTTTCCATCCCCCAAAATATTAGCAACTGTGGATTTTATGGCTTTTCCCATCTGCTCTGTGAGCCAGCAGATAGTTTTTGGGGGAGTCTTCCCCCTGACAGGGGTTTCTAGGGGTTAAAAGCGGGGAGAGGGGGCTTAGAATTGGGATGTTGGGATGGTGATTGTCCTCATCTCTTGGGTTTTCCCATTGCCACCTCCTGCCTGGACATGATGCACCCGAGCTGTCCTTCAGGTGTTTTCAGTGTTTCCCAGGATAATCTTCTCCATAACTTTACCGGGCACTGAAGTGACATTGACAGGCCTGGAAATCAGGACAACCTTCTCCAGATTCCAGTCAGCCCAGACCCCTCGGGATGCTCAAGACCACTCAAAAATCATGGATAAGGGTTTTTGCAATGAGTTCAGCAGCTCTTGGAGGATTCTGGGATGGATCCTGTGAGGTCCCAGAGGTTTGTAGGGATCTACAGCCTGTGACTCCCTCGAGAGGGGCAGAGGAGGGGCAGGAACAATCCCTGTGTGCCCAGGGAAGGACTCAGGGAATGACTGGAGCTGTGCCAGGGGATTGGGATGGATCCCAGGAAAAGGTTCTTCCCCAGAGGGTGGTTGGCACTGCCCAGGCTCCCCAGGGCAGTGCCACGGCCCCAAGGCTGCCAGAGCTCCAGGAGGGTTTGGACAACGCTCTGAGAGACAGGGTGGGATTGTTGGGGTGTCTGGGCAGAGCCAGGGGTTGGATCCGTGATCCCTGGGGGTCCCTTCCAGCTCAGGATCCTCTGAGATTCTGGTATGATGTTGATGTGATGGATGTGAGCGTGGAGATGACATCGAATCCAGTCACAATGTTTGGGGCTGAACCCCTTGGTTTTGGTCCCAGTGTTTGGGGGGGTAAGGAAAGATTCCTGATTTCTGGATCAGCAGCACCCTCGGGGCAGAATCAGGCCTGGGAGATTCCCAGTGGTTCCGAAGTTCTGCTTTATGGATTCGGGTCTGTTTTGAGGCTGCAGAACATGCAAAGGAGCTGGAACACGTAACTGGATTTGAGGAGTTATTACAGGAGCAACAGGACTTAATCTGCTCCTGCCCAAGAGGGAGAAATTCCCACAAAGTCAATTTAACTGTCACATGCCAGTGAGTTCTTAGTGGAAATGCATGTAAATGCCATTTTCTTCTTTCCAATGCCCTGTGTGAAGGATGGGTCCCTGCCACCGGGGCTCTGCTGCCTGCTCAGGCCTCGATGAGGACTTTTAGAGGTGGAAATTACCACAGTTGGCTCTTTCTAATCCCACATTGCAGGGAAATCCTTTGGGAACAAGGGTAGGAATATTTCTAGAAGGCTTTTTTTTTAGTCTTTCTCCTCCTCTGAGGCATTTGGGGCAGGGAACTGAAGCATTTTTCCACCTCTCCTTTGGTTTTCCAGACTGAATTCTCCTCCCAGCCCAGAAAATTCTAATTTGCCCAACAATTTGGGGGTGTTGTAGATTTTTTTTCCCATTTTTCATCTGGGCTTGAGTTCCCTTTTCCCTGTGGAAACACCTCCTGGGAGGCAATGGCAGGGAGAAAATGAGATTTTTAGAGAAACACCCCCCTGACTTCTCCCCACGGTCCCCTGGGCACAAACACCTCCTCGACTCGGAGAGGAGCATCTCATGGGAAGGGAAAGATGGAGAAAAACATCCTTTCCTGCCAAGACAGAGGAAACAAGGGGTGAGAAGCTGAAAGCTGCAGAATGCCCTATTTTTTTACATTCTTCTGCCCTCAGCATCCCAAAGCTCACCTTATTTCCCCCCAGTTTGTAGATTCTGGCTCATTCCTGAACTTTGTTTTTCTTCTGCCACCTCTCTCTTTATGTAGAACTAGAAATAAAATATATCAAAAAATATATTTTAGATATAAATAGAGAGCTATAAACCACAGAGCTAAGTATATCTATAACTAAATAGCTATAAAAATAAATATATATATCCCCACTCCTCTCTCCACATGTACTGTGACTCCTCCAACCCTCTCAGTTTTTATTGGATTTTTTTTTTTCCAGTTGATTTTTTGCTTGATAATCCTTTGAATGTCTCCTCTTTTCCCCCACACAGATCCCCGCAGCTGTTAGGACTTCAAATCCCTCATCCGTCAAGAGAGGCAAGGAAAAAAAAAGGGGAGGGATGGAGGGGGAAAAGGAAAGAGCTGCCCGGAATTCACAGAAGCTCCAGAGCCTGGAAAAAGCCACAGATGCAAAAAGGGGGAAAATTCCTGGCACTCTGCGTATCATTAATCTGTCTAAAGTGTCTTTGATCTCTTCTGCTTTAATTAACTTCTCATTATCGTGTCATTCTATTGGTGTTTAGTGGGTGAAGAGGTTCTGCAGCAGGGCGGGGCTCATTGGCCCTGTGGGGATGGGTGACCATTCCCGGGGCAGGAATCCCTTTGGATGTGGGAAATCTGAGTGATCGCGGTTGAGATTCGATTTTGGGGAGTGTCCCAAGGAGGCTCCAGCTCCAGAACACCTCTAAGGATTTATTTTAGCAAGGAAACCCTGAAAAATCGGAGCTTTGGGGTCACCCCTCTGCCCCCTGGCACCAGCAGCTGTCGCTCTGGCCTCTCCCATTGGAAGTTGAATTTGGGATTTTGGGCAATTTTGTGCAAAAATGTGATTCTGCAATGCTGAAGCCATTTGTGACTTGGCCAAATTTCCTAAAGAAATGGAAACAGAAATTTGGATGAGGTTCCCAGGGCTGCCCCAAAAGTGCTGCCCCGTCTCCTGGGCCCCAAAAAACCTGGAGCATTCCCTGTGCTGGAGCCTCTTCCCTGGGAATGGGACCAGCTCGTGTTCATTGGTGGCTCAGAGGAGCTTTAAAACCTTATTTGGATTTTGGGTTTTTTTGCCTCTTTTCACATCTCTGCATCTTCCAATTGCTTTGGGAGCCACAGGGGGGCTCTTTGGCTTCTCCCAATGGGACACCTCTGCCGTGCCAATTGGATTCCTTCAGGAAGAATTAAAGGGAATTGTGGGCTTGGAGGTGCAAAAGACCTCCCAAACCATCCTTTTTGCAGGTACTGATGAGGTGTTTGCCCTGGGAGGTGGAGAGAGGCAGGATAATACGGGATGAAATCCCTTAGGATGATACACATCCCTCCAAAATCGGGATGAAATCCCTTTGGGTGATACACATCCCTCCAAAATCGCTGGGGAGCAGCTGCTCTGCACCAGCACCTGGCTTTGGTGCTCCTGGAAACATGGAAAAGAGAGGGAAAAGGGGATTTTCCTGTCCTTTTTGCCTGCACTGGTGCAAAGCTGCCTCATCCAGGGCTTTTCCTTGTCGGTTTTCCTTGTCCTGCCGTCTGAGGGGTGTCAGAGCAGGGATGGGGGGATAAGTAGGGGGGATAAATCTGGATTTAGCAGCAATTGCTGAATCCCGAGCCCAGACTGAGCCTGGGTTTGTCGGGGTCTGGCCATGCTCGTCTCTCCAGCCCCCCACTCCTTGGAATACCAGAGGCTGCTTCCCACCTGAGTTCTGCTGCTTTTTATCCCGATGTGGGAGCGACTTCAGCATCTGAATTGCAAATTAAGGCGGTTGAAGGAGTGGAGATCGATCCCTTTGTACAGCTGGAATTCCGTGTACTGGGCCCCGGAGGCAGATCCAGGCAGGAAAATTAGGGGGTTTAGTCTCTTAAATCTCCAGCAGAGATGTTTGGACACGCCCATGGATCATCTGGGGGGATTGTGTGAGGAAAGTAAAAATGAATCCCTCCAGAAAACTCTTGGGAATAAGCAAAGGCCAAAAGCTGGATTGTTCCTTGGGAATTTTGGAGGAAAGAGCCAGTGATGATGGTTATTTAAGGGATAAATCACTGGCTGGAGCCTCCTGGGTCACCTGCATCCATCACATCATGGAACCCCCATCTTTTTGTCCTGGAAAGATAAATTACAACTCCTGGGTTGTCCTGTTTCTCCATCTTCCCGTGCTCAGCACCTGGATCAGCTGGATGTGGCCAAAGGGGGAGCAACAGCAAGAGGATGTGGTTTGGAGGGGGCAGGAGAAGAAAAGTGGGATTGGGGTGATGGTTTGGGTGGGAAATGGGAATGACAGTTTTGGAAGAAGAAGATAAAAACAAGATTTGGGTGATTCTGAGCTGTTTTTGCTGATGAAAACCTCTTGCCCCCAAGTCCATGGACTGTCAGGGCACCAGAGACAGAATTGCCCAGAGCTGGTGGTTCCTCTGACCGGGCTGGGATGGTTTCTCTGGCCACCTTTGGACTCCAAGCCGGGAGTTTTCCTTCCCTAGGTGGATCCAGGGCTCTCCAATACCTTGAGGAGCATCAGGACAATGGGCCACGGACTTGTTCCCGTGGGATTTCTGTATTAATTTAGTGGAGCAAAAAAGGGACTTGGCCAAAGTTCAAAGGGATACCACACGAGCCAGAAAAATACTGAGCCAGCACATCCCAATAATCCACACACTCGAGTCAAAACCCAGTAAATCCACAACCCTTGAGGCAAAATCCAACCAATTCCATGACACTTGAATCAAGATCCGGCCCCTCCAGCTCCAAACCACCCCAAGCACCAAGAAGGGAGCAAAGGAAAAGAAGCTGAGGGGATATGAGGGGCTGCAGGAGCTGTGGGGTGTTATAGGGCAGTGTCCTCCCTGTCCTTCAGGAGCCGGGGGGTGTTATAGGGCAGTGTCCCACTGTCCCTGTCCCTGTGGGGTGTTATAGTGCAGTGTCCTTCCTGTCCCTCAGGAGCTGGGGGGTGTCCCAGTTTTCTCAGGCTGTTTGCACTGGGAGCTGCTCCAGGGCTGTCCCAGGAGCTCCAGGGGCTCCAGGAGGGACATGACACCCCCCCCCCATGAGGTTTGATCCATCCCATTCCCCTGCACACCCCCCACCCCCCCTAGGGGGTTCTGACCCCACAGTCCCTGCCCTGGTGTCCAACACCCCACAGGCCCTGGGCAGGGAGAGGGGCAGGAGCAGCTCCAGCCGATGGATTTTCTAGGATTCCAGGAGGGCTCCTCTGCTTCCCTCCCGCCAAGATCACTGGGGGATCACAGGGGGGACACAGGGAAAAGCAGCTGGGTGTCTCTGTCATGTGCCTGGAGCTGTTTCAGAGGAGGAGCACGGCCAGGACGTGCATCTTGGAATCTTCTGGGAATGTCTGATGGGAATGCTGCTGTTGGACCACGGGAAACGTGGCTGTTCCTCTCTCCCAGAGGACTCCCTGGTGTGCTGGTGTCCTGTCTCCAGCCCCAGGCCATGGAGGAGCTCAGCTGGGCAAAACTGGAGGGGGTTTTTGTTGTCCCCAACTGTTTGGAGCCGATGGAAAACGTGGAGAGCTTTTCACAAGGGCCTGGAGTGACAGGACAATGGGAAATGCTTCCCACTGCCAGGGGGCAGGGATAGATGGGATACTGGGAAGGAATTCCTTCCTGGGAGGGTGGGGAGGGGCTGGGATGGAATTCCCAGAGAAGCTGTGGCTGCCCCATCCCTGGGAGCGTCCAAGGTCAGGTTGGAGCAGCCTGGGCTGGTGGGAGGTGTCCCTGCCCATGGCAGGGGGTGGGATGAGATGGGCTTTGAGGTCCCTCTCAGCCCAAACCATTCCAGGATTCCAACACCAGCACTGGGGTGATTGTGGGAACTGGAGCTGCTCCAGCTGGGAATCCTCCAGCAGGGGAAAGCGTGGGGGTGTCCCCCAGGAGAGAAGCTGCTCCCCAGAGCTCAGGGCCCATGTCCAGGGCAGGGACCCCCTGGCAGGAGCTGCCCCTGGAGAAGGTTGTGCTGGAGATCCCGTTTGCACCCGCCAGGCTGGGAAACAGGCACCTGCCAGCGGGAGGAATTCCTGAAAAATCCCATCTCTCAGCCCCCGATGGTGTTTGTTGGGGTGGTGGGTGGCTCTGGGGGGTGGCACCAGGTCAGGCCACCACTCAGAGTTTGTCCCCACCATTGAACCCCCCTGGTTCCTGCAGACATGGGGGGGAGGGCTCCTAAAAAGCATCATTTAGGGAAATTGATGGATTAAAATTCTCGTTTCTAAACCCAAGGAGCTGCTTCCCAAAGAGGCATTTGGCTCCCAAGACAATTCCTTGAGCCCCAAGACAACTCGTGTCAGATCCAGAGAGGAGGCAGAGGGTCAGTTCCCCCCCAGGAGATGCCTCCCTTGAATTGTAACCCATAAAATAATGCCCAGGTATTTAAAAATGCTGCTGATTTCACCAGGATCCTCTTTAGGGAAGGAAAGCCTGGAGAGAGGAGAATTGTTCCACCTTTTTTACTTTTCCCAGACCCCAAACCACTTCATTTATGAATTTATTTCCTTATTTCCCCCCCCTCTGCAGCGTTGGGTCCCACTTTGGGTTGGAAACACATCAAGTGACTCTTCAGAAGAGCCTGAAGGGGCATTTTCTGAGGAGTTTTCCTCTGCAGAAATGGGGAAATCTGGATTTTCCTTTGGTATCTTTTGCCTTTCTTTGAGGATATCAGTGAAATCCTGTTTTTCTGTTGTCAGGGTGTTGAGTTCCTGAACTCTGTTATCTGCTCAGGAAAGGTGTTGCTCATCCAGAGGGGGAAATCTGTATTCCTTTCTATTTCCTGCTGCACTGGGGAGATTACAGGTATCCCAAGGAATTTAGAGCAACTCAGGTCACCTGCAAGGGGGAAAAATCCTCCCTGGAGAGAAGATAATCAGACCTCGAGCTTTTTTTTCCCTCTGTACTCAGCCTTTATATATTTTTTTTTGTGAGATAAATTAATTTTTTTTTTATTCCTGTTGAAAAAAAATAATTACAGGGTTTGTTTTTTGGGAGGGTTTTGTCTTTGCTTGGGAAGCAGCTCCGGGGGGGTGTTGTACCATCAAGAGCAACTTTGGCTCATGGATCATTATCCAAAATTAAATAAAACAAGATTCTCTCCTTTTTAGGACTCTTCTTTATTATGGATTTGGGATTTCCTGATGTATATTGATGAGTTGGGGGATGAATCAATGGGAATGAGGAGGGAAAATGGGGCATTTCTTGGCCTGCAGGTGGTTCTGACACAATTTGTCCCACGTCAAGGGATGTTAAATTGAGCTTTGCTCCTCCTCAGAGTTCCATGGGGTTGAGGAACCAGTGGATTCCAGGAAAAACAGGTTACTGGGGTGATGGGGCAGGAATGAGCCTCTGGATGATGTTATTAGGGATCAAAACCATCCATGTCGTGCTTGGAGGAAAGAATTCTGGGGAGCAACCCCAGGACTGAACACGATGCTTCACCCCACTAATTTCTCTCCATCCCATGTATTTTCCTCCCTTTTAAAATCCTTTTATCCCATTAGAGAGGAAGCTGAACCTTTATTTCTAGGATTTACCAGGGCTCAATGTATTTGAAGCCCTTCAATGCCTTTAAATGTAATATTTTTTTACCCTTTTTTTTCTGCTTTCCCATCCCTAAAAATAACATGCCAAAGCAGAAATTGGGGGAAAATTGGAAAAATCAGGAAAATCTCTGTGTGGTGGTTGATTGCAGCCAATTCCAAGGTCCCAGCAATGGGGGAACAGTGGGAATTTGGGGGAAAATGGGATTTTTTTAAAGACTGAAGGATCTTTTTTTTGCTTTTCCAGCCCCTTTTTTGCAGTGAAAGGAGGGAAAGTCCCCTGGTGACAATTCCTGAGGCGGAATCAGCAACAACAGGAGCGAAAGGAGCCGGAATAAATCCTGTTGGGAATTTAAAGCTGCCTTGGAGAAGACAGAAAGGGTCAAGGAGGGGAGGATTTCAACCTGGAATTAATGAATTCCCAAGAAGTGCAAAGGGAGGGAAAGATAAAGGGAATTTTGCCCTCTGAAATCCAGGTTTTTCTCCCCGAATCCATTGGTTTTCTCCTGTGGACTCTCCCCTGACTTCCCTGAAAACCCTGGGGTGGGTTTGGCTTCCAAAAGTAGTGCTTTGGCTTTGGAAAGGAGGCTCTTTGGGCTGGAAAAGCAGCTTTCTGGGGTTGAAAAGCAGAGTTTGGGGTTCCAAAAGAGGCTTTAGGGGTTTGGAAAGAAGATTTTGACTTTGGAAAGAGACTTTCTGGAGTTTGGAAAGAGGCTTTCGAGCTTTGAAGGGGAGTTTTTGGGTGCAGAAAGAGGCTTTTTGTGTTGGAAGAGCAGCTTTTTGGGTTCAGGAAGAGGCTTTTTGTGTTGGAAGAGCAGCTTTTTGGGTGCAGGAAGAGGTTTTTTGGGCTCAGAGCCCCTTTTTTCAGCTCCTGGGTGGGGTGGGGGCGATGCAGCCTCCCCTTGGGGAGCAGAAAAGCAACTTCCCCGGAGCCCTCAGAGTTTTGGGGGCTGTTCCTCATCCAGTCCTGGTGGGATCCTGCTTTTAGGGGCTGAATTCCAGCCGAGCTCGGCCCCTCTTTTCTCTCCCCCCGGGAATTCTGGCTGCCTGTGGGTGCAGGGGGTGGGTTCATCTCTCCCAGGACTCTTCTCCCCCCTCGTTTTTTATTTATAGACAGCTTCTGGGGTCTGGAAAAAACGGAATGTGGTGGGATTATGTAACAGCTCGTGTGCCAAAGTGCCTGGGAAGGTGGGAATCGCTTCCCCCACCAGGGACAGGGAACTGCTGGGGGGGTGGGAAGCTCCTCAGCGTGCAGGCAGCAACTGGAATGCTGCAGGCAGGATTTGGGGGAGATTTCTGCCAGTTTAGGGCACGGGGTGGGGTAGGGTTGGTGTGGGATGATCCATCTGGATCTGTCCCCAGCCAGGCAAAAGGGAGGGATGGGGTGGCAAAGCAGGAGGGGGGGAGTTTTGTTGGAAATGGGAGGGATTTGGGGGTTTTGGGGAGAGCAGAACAGCAGAACTGTGCTGGGTGACAACAGGACTGGGGGGTCCCTGAGGCCACCAAGGGCGGGATCCTCTCCCTCCTTTGATGGACCTGAGGACAATGGAGCTGGAGCGGTGCAGGGATGAGGTTCCTGCAGGCTCAGCATCCCCAGGGATTGGGATTTGGGCTCTCTGGGATTTGGGGCTTGGCAGCTGCTGCTGTTCTGCAGGAGCAAAGGGCAGATCCTGAGGGAGTTGGAGCAGTGAACCCTGACCCCTCCATCCATGGATGGGGATGCAGAGGGCAGAGAATGGGAAGATTTCCAAGCTTGGAAGAATTCTGTCCACTCCCTGGGGGCTGGAGTTTGTTCTCCAGAGATGAGGGATCCATGGGCTTGATCCCAAGTAGAGCATTAATGCATTAACAGCTCTCCCAGTGGGAATTCCCGTGGATGTGACCAGCATCCAGTGGGATCCAGCACTGCTTCCCATCCCACCTGCACCCCATCCCTACCTGCTTTCAGATAACCAAGCCCAAATTCCCTCTAATTCCATGTTCCCATGCAGTTTTGGAGGTATTCCTTGACTTTTGGAGGTCTCCCACATTCCCACTGAGGATTTTCTCTCCCTCCATGTTGGATTGTGTGGGAAAGTTATTAATGCATCAGCAGCTGCTCTGATGGGAATTCCCATGGATGTGACCAGCATCCAGTGGGATCCAGCACCACTTTCCATCCCACCTGCACCCCATCCCTACCTGCCTTCAGATATCCAGGCCCAAACGCCCTCAAATTCCATGTTCCTGTGCACTTTGCAGGTATTCCTTGACTTTGGGAGGATTTTGTCTCCCTCCCTGTGGGGTTTTGTTCAAACCCCATTTATTGGAGGCCTTTCCCCCCTTGCCAGGCTAATTAGGGAATTAACCCCTGATAGATCCATAAAAAACTGCTCCAAACCTGAGCCAATTTCCAGCAGATTCATTTGTTCCATGTCTGCCTCGGGCTCTCCCTCCCCACCTTCCCTTCTCGGGCAGAGCTGGAGGGGGCTGAGGGACCTCGCAGGAATTCCATGTTGATCCATCTCCTTTCAAGAAGAGCTCCCAGGATGTTCCAGGACAGGGATGGGGATGAGGGAATGGGGCCAAATCACTCCTGGGGGTGGCTCTGGGTAGTCCAGTGGGGGAAGGTAACAAGGCCCAGGAGCAGCAGGAGGGGCTGGAGTTCCCAAACTCCTCAGGGGATGGTTTGCATGGAAATATTTCCAGAGCAGAGGAGGAGAAACTTTGGGAGATACTTCAAATCTGTGGGTACCTGAGTGCTGGTGATGCTGGTGCAGCATCCAGAGCAAAGCTGGTTTAACTGGGATGGGGGAATCTCTCCCACAGGGAGCAGGGAATGGGCTGGGAAGGATGGAAAGGGTGGAGTGAGACTGGAACAGCAAAGAGGAGGATAAATTAGGGAAAGAAATGGTCAAAGCTGGTGGTGCTTGGGCTACCCATAAAAACCCCACTGCATGGAATGCACAGGGTGATGTTCTGGGGGCAAGGGGGACAGGGAGTGTCCTTGTAACCCCCCTTTTCCAGGGAATGTCCCCCCAGTCCACTCTCCCTCTGCTGTTCCCGGTTTGCTGGCACAGGGTTGGGTGGCAGGGGAGCAATCCTGAGTCACGGGGAGCTCGTGGTGTGCTGGGGGCCATGGGCTGTGTGGGGGAGAGCAGCTAAATCCGGTTGGGAATGACTCACAGCACGAGGGACTTGCTCAGCACCTCGCACAAGTTTCCCTGCTCGGAGTTTCCAGAGCTCCAGAGGGGGATGAGGGTACCGGTGGCCTCCGAAGGGACGGATTCGGGCTGGCTGTGCTTCCAACCCCGTGGAAAACTGGAGAATCTGGGGGTTGGTTTCCTCTGTGGGTTTTTTTTTCTGATTATTTGACTGTTGTGAAGTTTCTTAGAACTGGAATTGAGCCCCGAGCTGGGCAGTGACACCACGGGCAGGGGTGGCCGAGGAGGAGGCCACGACCTTCTGCACCAACCCAAATGACCCCCAGGCACTGCAAACCTGGCTTGGGGGAGTGCCCAGCTCTCAGCTTAATGTCCTTTCCCTGTTGCAGTGCCATGGGCAGTTGGATATTATGGGAACAATTACTGCCAGATGAAATATTGTGGGAGCAATTATTGAGAAATGAAATATTATTCCAGTGGGAATTGGGTGGGAAAAGCCCAACTCAGCCCTCCCAGAGGGGAGGTGGGAGCTCCATCCCTGGGAACAGCCAAGACCGGGTGGGATGGGGCTCCAAACAACTTGATGGCATTGGAGATGTCCCTGATCACTACAGGGGGTTGGACTGGACGACCTTTAAAGGTCCCTTCCAGTCCCAGTTATTCTGTGATCTCTGGTTTTATGACCCGTCTGGGCTGGGCGAGATGAGAAATGGGAAGTCTGAAGCAGCACTAAGGGAGAGAGGAGTTTCTGCTGGATATTTGGATTTTCCTGGCAATGCTGGTGCCCAGCCCTGCCCTCTCCCTGGGGAGGAAGGGAGCAGTTTTCCAACAACAAGGAAAACAGGACGCTTTTGTGCCCGGGCCTTTCTTCCCTTGGCTGCCGGAGGATTTACCAATTAAACGGTTGTTTAAGGGCCCTAAACCCACTAATCAGATCTGCCAAAAGCCCTAATGAGCGTTTTTCACTTCCCTTCCTCTTTGTTTTATTAATTTTTTTTTGGCACATTTAAAGGTTCATTAAAGATTTACAAAGGATGGCAACCAGCTTCCAAAGCCACATTCCTCTCCCCAAAATAACTGTACCGGTGGCTGCTGCCCAGCCTTTGCCACCACCCCTCACCAACCCTCCCACTGCTGTGCTAGTGGGAACTGGGGAGGGGTGGCTTTTCCCTGGGGAGCATTTTACCTCCCCCCTCTTTCATTTTCCCTTTTTTTAAGCCCGTTTTGGTTTTTTCCCCCCTCCTTTTTGTCTTTGCTTTTGTGAAGAGGTTGCAGCAAACCCTGAGGAGAAGGGGGTTTTGGAGCTCGTTGGGTTGTCTCCAACCTTGACCTCCAGATTCCTCCTGGGATTTTTCTGCTCTCGTTCCAGTTCCTCTCGCTGTTTCCAAGCTGGGAGGCTGAAGCTCTCCCCCAGGAGCAGGAGCCCTGGGAGGGGAGCAGATGGCTGAGGAGGAGAGTCGTGGGCAGGAGGATGCAAACGATCCCGGGCATCTTCCCAGCACTCCTCTCCTCAAGGTTGTGCTACTGGGGCTGTGCATCCCCCAGCTTGCCTTGCTGCAGGTTCTTCCCCAAAACCCGGGTTTTGGGGTGTTTAACGAAGATTTTGTGCTTTTAAATGCACCAACAAACCATCAAAGCTCCCCCGAGGTGTTTTGCAGCATTGTCCCGACTCCTCCAGAGCCGCTGCTCCAAGCCGAGCCCTCCCCCCCGTCCGTGGGCAGCGCTGCAGTGAGATCTTCTCCGTCAGCTGGAGCAAACCTGCACATTCCAGGATGGCAGAGCTTCTCCTGGGACTGCAGTTACATGTTTTGACCAGCTGGAACTGCCGGGTGTCACCGCGCTGTTGTGTCATCCCAGCGCGGGGGCGTCGCCAAGATCTCCAGAAAATACCGGTTTCCAGTGGGGGGTTGGCTTTTGAAAGTTGGGTTTCTTTGCTGCAAGAGGGGATTTACGCGTGATTTGCTCAAAGGAACTTTTGCTTTTAGACCTGCTGCCAGCTGAGAGTGGATACATTTTAATATCAAAGGGCAGAACCCACCAGAACGGGCACAAAAATGCTGGAGAGCTTCCAGAAGAGACTTCCCAGCCACAAAACTTCCCCAACCCTCTTCAGAGCTCCAACTCTGCTCCGGGATGGGCCTACTACACATTTAATTCTCTCTCCACAGATCTCTGGGAGGCTTAAGACGCTTTAATACAAGCGGCAAAGGCTGCTGGTGACACGTGTAATTAAGTCTCCAGAACACCCTTCACCAGCAGAGATCAAAGCAATTTGAAAACTAAATGTGCGTCATTATCTCCACTTTACAGGGGAAACTGAGGCTTAGAGAGGGGAAATCTCTTGGCAGACAAAGGCTGGGAGGGAGGGAGGGGAAAACAGGATTCCCAAATCCCTGTTGTGCTGATGGGGTGAAACCGTCGAGCGCTCAAATCGACGGTGGCCTCCAAGCTACGGAGGCTCCAGCGGGGGATGATTCAGCTTGAAGGAGCTGCATTCAGATGCAAACAGATTTTCCCCCCAAAAAAATGACAGCTTGAAGCTCGACTTGCTGTATGGGAAGTTATTCTAAGGAGCAAAGGCAGTTTTCCTGGGTGTTGTTCCGAGGAGCCTCGTCCTGCAGGAGCAAACTCACCCTGTCCTGGGTTTCGTGCTGCCAGGTGGGGTGACCCAACCTGTTTGCATCCCCTGGGCTCTACTCCATCCCAAAATTCCTGCTTGCTGCTGTGGCACCTCCGTAGGCCACATCATGGAAATAACCTGGATGGGGAGGCACTGGCACAGGTTTCCCAGCAAAGCTGTGGCTGCCCCATCCCTGGAAGTATCCAAGGCCAGGTTGGATGGAGTTTGGAGTAACCTGAGGAGGGTGGAGGGGGCTGGAACTGGATGAGCTTTAAGGTCCTTTCCAACCCAAACCATTCTGGGATTCTATAAAATTTAGGAGTCATCCACGTGTTGGCTTCTTCCCGTCTTTCCATGACCAATAAAAGTGGATCAAAACAGAGCTGTCCCAATTCCTTGTCCCTGTGAGGTGGTAACTCACTGCAGACAATATCTCTTGTCCTCCACCCTCGTTGGGCAGAGCTGGAGGCTCCCCTTGCCCGCCCAGAACTCTTTGTTTCCCAAAGCCCTCCAACAGTCCCTCCTGCTCTTCCTTCCCAGTAATTAAATTTCACTTCGCAACCACCAAAAAAAAAAAAAAAAATTAAAAAAAAGCCTCCTGACAACCAGTGAAAAATAATTAGCAGCACATTGTGTCATTAAACACTAGACTTTAATTAAATTGCATCGAGATAACTGCCTCTAACGACTGGAAGTCTGGAGCTTCGAGACAGCCAAGCACTCACAGAATGGAGAAAAAGACCTCATAAAATAGACACGAGGTCAGTCCTTTCCTCTGGCTGGTGAAGCACCTGCCTAAGTAGGGCATCACAGCTCATCTTCCACCTAAAAATAGATTATTCCTCCTCTTCCTCCCCTGCTTTCCATCTCTTTGGAGCTAAAGGGCGTTTGTGGGTTTGGGTTCTGTCCTGGGAGGAGATTCTGCTTTCCTCACGTTGGCCTCCCTGTGCTTGGCAACCTCTTTTTCATCTTTGTGCCTCAGAAAAGACTTTTCCCTTGGGATGTGGAGTGGTTGGACCTGGACCAGCCATGAGAGCAGCTCAGGGGAGGTCACCCGTGGGCCATGGCAGTGTCACGTGCCACTGGAGGCTCGTTGGTGGGGCTGTGGTGGGTTTGCTGCAGGGAGAGCTCCTTATCCAGGCCACCATGTCCTGTTGTTTGCCCCTGTTCTTGAGGGATTTGAACCTCTCTGGAGGGATTGGAACTCTCAAACAGACTCTTTTTTAAGGTCATTTTGGGTCTACCTGTGTCTCCAAGCTCATTTCCAGGCAGGTGATGGCTTTCCTACCTCCTAAAGTCTCTGTTTGATGTGTGTGGGTTGAGTTCACACCACTCACGAACTTCTTGGGCTGTCTGTACATGTTTAGTGGGTGAAAAGTGGCAGTTGGATTAATAATGAGGGGGACAAGGTGCTCCAAGGTTTGCACCTGCCTTTGGAGCAGCAGGGTGGCCCATTTTTCAGTGTCATCTCCCTGTCCTAACTGCAGTCACATCCCCCCGGTGCTGGCCCACCCTGGCATCTTACACCGACTCCCCCCAGCGCGGGCACGGTGCAGAAACTTCTTCCACATAAAAATTTAATTAGCACTTTCTCGCATCTCGCTGCCAGACCTATAAAAAGAGGCTTATCAGGAGCGATAAGCTCCGGGAATTGCTCTGGAGCTCGTGCACGGAGCCGGAATGCGAAGGGGCAGCTCCTTCTGTGGCCTTTTTCCAACCGCCTTCTCCTGGCAGTGTTACAGCTGAGCACTTTGATGCAAATTCCCAAGGTTTTGGGTTTGGGCTGAGGGGTTTTTTCCCTTTTATATGAAGTAAATATCATTAAAATTCAACTGCTCATCTCTGGCTTTTCCCTCTGTCCTTCATCCTCACCTCTTCCAGCTGCAGGAACATTTCCCTTTCCTCGCTCCTTCATCTGGAAATTCTCTCGGGAGCAGGTTTGCTTTGAAGGGATCCCATTGCTGGTGTGAAGGAGCAGAAACAAGCCGGGTCAGATGTTGCTGGTGACTCTTTGCTCCTCGTCTTGTTGCAGCATCTCCAGGACGTGCCCCGTGGAGAGCAGACGTCCGGCCAAGCCTCCACAGAGCTCATAAACAGGGAAAGCAAAAGGAACAGGAGCAACTCCTCGCTAAGAGTCAGTTTTCTGCAGACTCCTCAAGGTCCTTTTGCTCCTCATAAAGCTGCCCGTGACAGCCCGAGGTCGTGTCTCCAAAGGAACCCGCCGTGTGCCGGGCAGGGCTGCGGATGTGCCCAGAATTGAGGAACCACTGAGTGTGAGGCTTGCTGCAAAACCACTCCAGGAGGGCAAGGTCTCCTCTGAAAGGCTCAAAAACACCTCAAAAGGCAGCATTTTCTCCTGCAGAGCAGCTGGCTCCCATCCCACCCCCTCCTGGCTGTTCCCCAGGGGAGCTGGGCCCTGCTCTTTCCCTTTTGCCTCCTCGTTGGGCTTGGCTTTGATTTATTAGTGCTGGATTTGCTCCAAAGCACGAGAAACGTGGTGCTCCAGCTCCTGCTTCTCCAAGGCCAGGGGAGGACTGAAAGCCCCCAAATCATTGTTCATTATATTTATTGTTTTCTGAAACAACTTTTATGAAAAATGGCGCTTTTTTTTCTCCCTTTTACTCCACAAAAACATCAATGCTGCCTGTTTCTCTGGTTAGAGGGGAGGTGAACAGGACCTGGCTGCTCCTCTGTGTTATTTGAGGTCAATTCCATACATTTTCACTCCCAAAATTTGGCTGCCAACAGCTTGAGCTGTGCAGCCAATCCACCAAAGCCCTCCTGCCTTGACAGACCCATCATTCCTGGACAAGTCGGGCTCATTTTCAAGGTCATTTTTAGGCTCACAGACGTGTGTGACGCAAAATGTGGCTCCTCTCCCATTGGTGGTGGCTCCAAAGCAGGGATGTGTTTCCATCCCCGTGTAAGCATCGCTGGTTCTCTGGTTTTCCAGAGGATTTGGAGGCTTGGGGGGAATTTGTTCCCATGGGATCAATCCAGCACCAGCAGGGATGGGCCATCTGAGAGGGGTTTAACTGCCTGGGTGGGAGCATTTTCTGGCCCAAATCCAGTGATTTGAAGGACAAAAATACTGAGCATTGTCACTATTTCCAGTGTTGGATGGAATAACCCTGTAAATTGATGGTCTGGCTTCATATCTGAGTTGTTCTCCTACTCCTGCCTTCCATGGGGATGCCGATTTTCCTTGGCTTTGGGAGGGTTTGGGTGAAAAACAGGGAAAAACCGCACTGTGCTCAAGAGCATTGAGCGATAAAGACACCAAGGTACTTCCCTGCCTGTTTCCACCTTGAGGGTTGCTCAGTGTTGCATTTATTTTGGTTGGTCAGGGGGAAAAATAGGAATTTATTCCTTGAGGGAAGCATTTGTAAAGTCTACCTGTCTGGGAAAAGGTCGTGATCGAAGAGCAATGGGCAAAGATTGGAGTTATTTATCCAAGAGCAGAGCCTGGGAGGAAGGATATTATGGGCCTGGGAAATACAGGAGAGGGCAGAGATGAGGAATCAGGTGCTGGTGGTCCTGGAAGGGGAGTCAGAGCCTGAGAAATGCTGCAAAAACCCCCCGGGGAAAAACTGCCTTGAAAAAAGGCAAGTTCCACACGTCTGGTCCATAATGAGATTATATATTGTGGATTGAGCTGGTTTGCAGCTCCCTCAGATCCGCACCAGCGGGTGCTTTGGTGCAACGTATTGGATTTGTTTTCCAAGGAGAAAAACTTCCCTGTCACCATCAGATGCATTTTTTCCCTCTATTTCCAGGCAAACTTCACCTCTGCTTTATTCAGCTCTTCTCCAGGTCCGTGGTGGGGGCTGGATTTGATGCTTAAATACAGCCTGTGCATGTCCCTCACGTGCATGTCCCTCACCTGCCCGAGGAGAGGCAGGGAGTGATTTGCATGTTTATTAAATATCTTGGAGTGGATCCAGGAGCCACATCTCCCTCCCAACGCTGGGAGGGGAAAACCCAGTGCAGAGGAGGCATTAAAAAATATTGAAGTTCAAACACACAGAGGGGCTCGAGGAGTCTGCAGCTCGATTTTCTCCATTATTTCCCTCCTTCTGCTCAACCTGGAGCAGTAAAACCATCCCAGGGCTCCCCCAGGAGCCGCCTGGAGCTGGAGCCGGCGGAGCCGATGCTGCGGAACACGCTGTGGGTCGTGCTTGTGAGCTCCTAACACCTGTGCTGTGCTCCAAACGCGGTGTTTAACACAGCCTTAATGAAGGAACAGGGCACCTGAGGGGATGGGATGAGAGCAGGAGTGATCCCGCTGGATTTTCCACAGCTGCCACATGGATGTTTTCCGGCCGAGCTCATCCTCGGATGAGCTCATCTGCTGTTGCAGCTGCCCCGGGTGAAGGGGATGGGAACCCCGGGGTGGGAGGGTTGGGGTTGGTTTGGGCAGTTCCCATCTGCTGGTGCAGATGAACCACTGGGGCCTCTCAGCTTTGCTCCAAACTCTTCCATTTTCAGTTTTGCTCCAGCCTTGGGATGCAACAATTCGGCCTGTGAGGTACCAGCGGATCCAAGGCAAGACTGTTGGACAACTTGTTTTAACCCATTTTCCCCAAGGAATACCATTTTTAGAGACTTTCCAATCCTTCCTTTTGCCCCAAACCTGAAATCTGGGTCCTGCTTGGTCGCTCATCTCAAACCCCCCATTTTCAAGCTTTTGAGCTTTCTCTCCCCTGTCTCTTCCCTCTGGGAAATCACACACTGAAGTGATGCCACAACTCCCATCACAAGCTCATCTTCCTCGCCTGGATGTGGAGGAATTGACCTACATGTCTCCGATTTGGGTCAAACCCGAGCTTTTTTTGCTGTCCTGCTTCAGCAGCACTCACTGACGTGGCTTCTGAGAGCACTTGCATAATTCACCTTCTTTTTCCCCAAGACTGAAAGCAAATACGGGGGGGAAAAAGCCCCCAAACAAGCAAATCCCATTTACACCTTCGGGAAGGAGCCTCAAACATGTGGAAATAAATGGAAAACTCGGCTGGAAACTTCCCAGGTGCCCAAATTTTGTTTGCGTTGCCTGTTCTCTGGGTTCCTGGCTGGGTGATGGACAGTGCTGTGCGTCGGGATGTGGAGCAGAAAACACTCTCCTCCGAGCTGGATGGATGTCCCCCGCTCCACAAAACATTTGATGTGCCCAAGGTGATACAGACATTCTAAAAGCTCCCTGGACAATATGTAAAAAATTTATAGTTGCTTCAAAGCCGAAGATTTATGGGCTGGGGAGGCAAAGCTGAGTGAAAGGAAAGTGGATATGAGGACGCTGGAAGTGAGGGAGGAGGAGGAGAAAGGGAGGGATGATGCAGCCGGTGTGGGTTTGTCCTGGTGTTTGAATGCAGAGGGTGACTTGGAGCAGAGGGATTACGGTGAATGTGGGGTGAAAATGTGATTTCCCCCCAGCCTGAGCGATGGGATCCATCCCTTGGGGCAGGGGGATGTTCTGTGGAGGGAAGCAGAGCTGGGGGAGGATTCGGGAGCAGGGCTCAGACGTGAAGGAGGTGACGGCTGTGAGGGCCGGGTGAGATGCTCCCGCGGGAGCGCGAACAAGGCAGCGCTGCCCCCCCGGCACCTCCGTTTGCCCGGCCCCGGGCTCTGTTCACTCCCGTGCAGGGGTGGGATGTGTGGAAGAGCCGCTCACTCCGGTGCCGGAATAGCCCCGGGACCAACCCCCGCCCTGGAAACGCCGCTGTGAACGGAGCGGGGATGGATCTGCCTGGGACAGGGAGGGGGCGCCGGGACCCACCCCCGCTGCCTCTCCTGCCGTGCCGGGAGACGGGCGGGGGCCGCAGGGGACCTGTCTACTCACATTTGGCTGAGCCCTGCCCTGGCTCTGCCCGAGGTTTAGGGCACGAGTGGAGGCCGAGAGGGGATGAAGAGTTGCAAAGGCTCCTGCTCCTGATCCCTGATCCCTGATCCCTACCTGGGGAGGAGGCACCGCCCAGGGCACGAACACCCCCCACCCTCGGGACACAACCCTTCATCCAGGGATTGTCCATCAAAAATCCTGTTCCATGTGGGTACATCCAGGATGGGCCCGGGATCAGCCTCCCAAACACACAGCAGGGAAGCAGGCACAGGAAAGCCCTGACAGCCCCTGGGAAGGGAACAGTGGTGCTGGACAGCAGGAAATGAACCCCAGGGATCCCCAGGGCAGGCTCTCCTGACCCTGAAAAGGCTCTATGGAATATTGGGAAAAACAGCAGCGGGAAGGGAGGCAGTGAGATGGGAGGGAGGTCTGGGCACCCCCCGAGTCACCACTCGCTCCCTTTGCAAAGCAAGAGGCGCTCCCAAAAATGTATTTGAGTCAAATATCCGAAAATCCCTGAGCTGCTGAGGGGTTCCCCCTTCTCCATGGGATGGGTGTGTCTGTCCATCTGCTGCTGCTGCTCCGGCTGGAAACACATTGCATGGGTTGGATTTGGGGCTGGTCGGATGTTTTTAGGATTTGGGGTTGGCGGGATGTTTTTAGGTTTTTTCCCGTTGTGTGGAGCAGTACCCAGGATTTTCTGGCTTCCCACTGAAAAGTCCCCCTGTGGAAGTGACCCTGAGCATCAAGATGAGGAGATTTCTGTTTTTAACAGCTGCCAAGTGCCAGCTCTGCAGAGCCAGGTTGGGGCTTTGGGAGAGCTTAGAACTCACCATCCTTCCTCTCCAGGAAGTCTCCATTCCAAAGGATGCTGAATCCATGCACTGGTCCCCAAACTTTATGTTTTATCCCCAAATACCTCCATGTTAACATTCAAACCCTTCTTCCAAGCAGAAACCAAGCCCCTGGACCCACCCAAGGGCATCCTGCTCTCCTGGAGCCCTCAGGGCATAGGGAGGATAAACTGTAGTTATTCCTCAGCCCCCAAATGACAGATATCCAGGTTTAAATCCCAAATCCACCTTTCTCATCCATGCAGCAGCTTTGAGGCTCAGCTGTTTGACTCCTCTTTCTCACCCATGACTCACCATGCCTTGTTGTGAACAGAAAATATTATTTACCCCTCTTCCAGCTCTTCTCTGGGCTCCTCCATGCCCTGCCAGAGGCACCAGCAGAGAACAGGATCAGTCCCCAGCAGTAACTCTGTCAAAAATTCCCATGGGAAGCTTTGCTAGCTCCGACCCAGCACCATCTCCATCCTTTACCCTCTCAATTACGTGGCAATGCATGTTCAAATTACAAATTTATTTATGGCCTCTATTTTTTCCTTCTCCCCTCCTGGTTCCCCAATTTTTTGTGGCTCATCCAGCGTGACAAATCCAGCCTCGTCAAGCGGGTTGTTATGGCCTTATGGAAATCAACAGCAGCGCTGCAGCTTTATTCCCAGCTTTATTCCCAGGCCTGGCATTTGTCTCTCTGGATGTTTAACACGGTCTCGCTCGACACTTCAGATTTGTTCCAGTCACTAAAGCCAGTGACGAGCTCAGCTCAGGGACAGGGAATTCCCCCCTCTCCTCACTCCTTGGGTTGGAGCAAATCCAACCCCCGTTAGTTGGTCACCAGGGGATGTCCCATCACAACCCTTTCATTTCTGCATGCTGGGGGTGCTTGGTTGCAAACCCAGTGTTTGTTCAAGGACAGTTGCTCTGTTTCCCATTACCAATTATTTGTCCAGCAGAGGGAAGTTCCTTTGCCAGCTCCCTGGGAATTTTTTTCTGGGCTGATGCTTTGTTGCAACTCCCCCTTTCTGTTCCCCGAGGAGATGCTGCGTTGCAATCCCACATTATTTGTTCACTGGAAGATCCCGCAGAATTCCTGAGGCTGGAAAAGCCCTCCCAACCCCTGGAGTGCCCCCTGTGCCCGATGCCCACCTTGTCCCCAGCCCACAGCACTCAGTGCCATGGCCAGGCCTTCCTTGGGCACCTCCAGGGCTGGGCACTCCAAACCTCCCTGGGCAGCCCCTGCCAAGGCCTGACCACCCTTTCCATGGACAAATTCCTGCTGATGTCCAACCTGAGCCTCCCCTGGCACAGCTGGAGGCCGTTCCCTCTCCTCCTGTCCCTTGTTCCCTGGGAGCAGAGCCCGACCCCCCCCCCCTCCCCCCCCCCGTCAGGGAGTTGCAGAGCCAGAAGGTCCCCCCTGAGCCTCCTTTTCTCCAGGCTGAGCCCCCCCAGCTCCCTCAGCTGCTCCTGCTGCTCCAGCCCCTTCCCAGCTCCCTTCCCTTCCCTGCACACGCTCCAGCCCCTCCGGGTCCTCCTTGTCCCTCAGGATGCTCAGGAATGTGCAAGGATCCCTCCCAGCCCTTTTTCCCAAACTCTGAGCTTTTGGGGTGATTTTCTGGTGGAGCAGCAGGTTCTGCTCCTGGTTTGGTCACTGCAAGGAAAACCCACGTCATGCTGAAAGATGGCTCATCCCAGATTTTCAAGGGACGAACAGAGTGACATCCATGGCATCCATCTGAGACACCCCAAACCCACCAGATTTTGGGCATTACCTCCTGGTATGCCCCCCCTCCCCTCACCCCAAACCCAGAGGGATAATGGGGCCACTTCCTCCTTTTTAGAGCAATTTCCTGGTTTTCTCCTCATCCCATGGGAAGAAAAGCTCACGTGAGTGTTCAGCAACTCCAGCAGCAGGGAAAGACCCAAAAATTGTTGTTTCATGTTTTTTTAACCCATTTTCAAGTCTGGGGGGTCCCAACTGGACATTCGTGGGGTTTTTCAAACTGGCAATTCAGGGAGGAAAAAGGGCAAAAAAAGGAGCTTTTTTGTCTGTATCCAGCATTGTTTGGTGGCATTGAGCTTGGAGAATGTGAGGGTGGATGAACCTCCACCAGCCTAAGTGGGGAAAGAAAAGCCCCGGGGCTGGTGCTGAGCAGATTTGGAGGCTGTTTTACCCATTTATTTGCAAACAGCGTCATTTTTGTGCCAAAACAGGGCTGGGCAGAGGCTGGAGAATGGTGTTTTCCACCCTCTCTGCGAGGTGTGTGGGGAGGGAGGTGGGAGAAATGCCAGGGAAAGGCCTTCTGCAAGTTCCAATCTTATTTATATCCACCCGTGGTTGTCATCAGCCTATTTATACAGCTGCAAAGACGTCCTCGACAGCTTAGATGTACGTGTATATATATATATATAAATATATATATGGGCTCGTTTATATTTATACAGCTCCTGGGAGGATTCACTGAGCCCTGGGAGATGTTCCTGGAGGTGTTTGGAGGGTTTGGGGGCTGAGCTGAGCTGCTTTTGGGCTGAGCAGCCCATTAAAAAAGCGAAATATTTCCCTGCTAGTCGAGTTTAAAGGGATTTTTTCCCCCTTTCCAACTTGGAGATGCCAGAGGAGCATCAGGAGCATCCAGCAAAGCCCAGCCCCCAGGGACAGCAGAGCATTTTGGGGCTCAGTTTGGGGGATGGAAAGAAAATGTGAAGGTTTCTGGCAAATCACGGGTTTTGTCTGAGATGTTTGGTCTCAAAAGCGGCTGAAATGGTTCAGTTTGGGGCTTTATTTGAGGTGGAAGTGAAGGGATTTGTGTAACAAAATGTTTTTCCAGCTGAACAACTGAAACCCTCCATTTGCAGCAGGGAAAGGTCACACTAATCCTTCCAAAATACTCCCAAAAAATGTGACGTTCAACCCCAAAACCTTTCCCTGAGTGACCTATGGGCAGGAAATGCTGCAGAGTTTTAAAAAATGAGAGGTTTTCACTCCCCCAGACCTTCATTTTGGGGGGGAAAAGCAAACCCAGCCTCAATATTCACTCAGGAGCTCAGGGCAGGATGGGGAGGGGAACGTTTAGAGACTCATGTTCTGAATTTTGCCCGTAGAAAAGGGGTGTTTCTCCCTCTTCTGTGTCTGTATATTTAGTTATGGGATCGTATTTTGAGGCTTAGATGAATGAAATAGGGATTTTTAAAATATATTCACCACAGGCTTGGATTTATAATGATTATTCTAAATAATAATGGGATAATTCTGGCCCTAAACACCATCCTTGGGAATTAATCAACCCACGGTGGAGCTGAGACAAGAGGCTGAGAGAATAATATCTTCATTTGGGCAGATTTGGGGATAAAAGCACAGTTTTGCACATTTAGGCCACGGGTTTGGGGGCTCTGGGGTTTGTTCCTGCCCTGCTGGGGTGCGTTAATTACGGTTCATTAATTACAGCCCGTTGATATCTTGATGATCCTCGTGGTTTTCCACCACTTGGCTCGTCGAGGAAGGAGAAAAGCATTGGGAAAATGGCTTTAATTCCCTCCTGCATCACAGAGCTGGGAAATCCATCCCCAGTGGGCTCAGCCAAGGACCTGCAGTGCTCTCTGATCCCCCAAAAACAACTGGAATGGGATTTTTGAACCAGGGAAACGGGGCTGTGGCTCCTTGGCTGAGGAAAGCTGGGCTGGGAATGCCAGGGAAGCTGCACTTTGGGAAGGGGGTGGTTTCATTTCCCCTTTATAAAACGGTTTCTATTGTGGAAAAACAGGTGGGAAGAGCCAGACTTGGAAAAGTTTGGGGTTAAACCCAACCCGTGGAGTCATCCCATGGGATGGGCTTGGGGGTTTGACTCCCGGTGTTTCTATTTTTCATGGAAAACTGCCTGTGAGGAGAGAAATGGGAGATTTGCAGCCAGACCCCTGGGATTAGATTGAGTTTCCCCCCGGATTTTGAGCCATTGAGGGATGAGCTGGGATTTGGGAGTGTGGGAGACAGTTTTCCATGGGGTGATCAGCCAAGGATAACGTTAACGGGAAAAAAGGATAACGGAGTTCTGAAAATGGGGAAGTGGGTAGGAGAGGGAGGGGATTTACTGTCCAGGATCTGCTCTCCCTCCCCATGGCTCTGCTGGTGGGATTGTGGGATGGAGCCAAGCCCTGGGATCGCAGGGAATGCTGCTGCTGGTGGGATGGGTTGGGGTTGGTTTAGATGAGCCCCCTCTGTGCCATCCCTCACCCCACAAATGAGCTCCTGGTCCGAGCTCTGGGGAAGAGTTTTTCAGCCCCAGAAATGGGGCAGGATCCGGCCTTGGGGACCAGCTGAGATCCTGAGCTCAGGACATGGAATTCCCACATAATTCAGGTTATTCCACGGTTAGTGGGGACTCTCTCCCCCAGTTTGGAACTCTCTGCCCCAGTTTGGGATTCACCCCATTTTGGGAGGTGCTGACCCAGCTGAGATCCTGAGCTCAGCACACGGAATTCCCACCTAATTCAGGTTATTTCAGGTTTAACGAGGGTTTTATTGCCCAGTTTGGGACTTTATCATCCAGACTGGGATTTTTCCAACAATTTGGGGTTCACCCCGTTTTGGGGGTTGCTGAGTCCCCTCCGAGGGCAGGAGGAGCCTCCTGCTGCTCTTTGCCTCTTCCCTCATTAATCCTGATTAGGGAGCCCTCATGACCGGCCTGATTTCCTTTCAGAAGCCTATCAGTCATGGAGCTGGAATCTGGGAAAGGCTAATGAAGAATCACATCCTCCCCGCGTTATTACCTGGCTAATTAGTGCCTGGGCTGATTCGGGAAAGGTCAGGAGAAAGGAACTGAGAAATTTTACCTTTTGGAGGCTGTTTTGGCCCAAATGAGCCTCGCTGAGGGCAGATGGAGGAGACTCACACGCCACACACTGCCCTGGATCTAAGCTGCTCCCAAAGGATGGCACAGTTTGGACCTAGTGTTCCAGGCTGGATGGAGCCCTTGTGAGGATGGGAAGGACAGGAGGGCCACGGCTCTGTCCTAAAATAAGGATTTATTTTTTTAGGGACGCCTGGAGGGAACGATCCAGCAGGAGGGGGCCGGGGGAAAGCCCTTATTTGTTAAAAACCCACGAAATAATCATCTCTGTGGAGTGTTTGACCGGGGCAGGAGCATCGTTCCCTGCTGGCTCGGCTCATTCCCTCCCTTTCCAGGGGCCGGGAGCCCCGGGGCTGTCAGCGAGGAGCGTTACCAGCCGCTGGATTCACAGGGAATTAAAACGCAGGCGAAGCCCAAGCGAGCCCGACACCCCGCGCCAACAGCCCGGCGTTTATCCACCAATTTCCATCACTTACTGTCTCCTCCAATGTCCTGGGATGCCGCTGACGGCCCGCGAGCCTCCCCCCGCCTTTCCCCGCGCTCCCAGCCGGGATCTGGAGGCTGCCAGAGCCGCTTTGCCGCGGCACAAGGAGCCCTGCTCCCAATTATTCCCGGTTTTCCGTTCGCGCCTCTCCCGCCGGGTCACAGCTTTGTGCTGCGGGGGAAGGTTGTGCAGACAAAAAGCGGAGCCGGAGCTGCAAAGGGCTCAAATTCCGGTTGGAGGGGGTGGGTTTTTTGTCCTTATTTATTTTGATTTTTTCAAGGAGACAGCGGGGACACTGAATCTCCTCCGCGGGGTAACAATTCCCCCTTCCCAAGCTGAAATCCTCCCCTCTTCAGGCATTTCACCCCGGGAAAGGGTGGGAAAAACAGCTCCGGAGGGCAATCTCCCACTGCAGCTGGCCGGGGATGCTGAGTGATGGAGCTGATGGGGCTCGGCGAGGAGAGGCAGAAAATTCCCTCTCAGCGGAGGCATCCGGGAGCAGCGGCTGTTCCCGGAGCTGACAGCACCATTTGGGCCCGTTAAGCTGCCACGGCGGCTTTAAAACAACAGCGGCGTGTTTAGCCTGGCTGAACTCGGGTTTGCCTCCAGGTCACCTACTAAGGAGGAGGCTTTTTTTTTAGGATTTCCTGGGATGTGACCCTTCCAGGACCGGCTCTTGCTCCTCCTGTCGGTTCTGGGCCCAGGAGGGGAAAGCAAAGGTGGTTTTTCTCGGGGGGGGGAACTCTCAAATCCGCGAGCAAATAAAGGGAGATTTGATTTCCAGACGTCTCCATGCAACAACAACCCGGGGTTTTCCCAGTGGATTCAAGGCAGAGGGAGAAGGGAGAGAAAACCCAGCTCACCCCAAGGAATTCCAGCAGCTCCTGGATTGGACTGGATGTGTTTGCACTGATTGAAGTAGAGCCTGGTTGCTTTCAGGATTATTTAAGAAACAAACCTTAATCCCCCTATTTTTATCAGGCTGCTGTCACTGGTTGGGCCAAAATCTCAGCACAGGGGCTGCTCCCCATCCCCTCCCCAGGGAAAACTCTTCTCCCAATGCTTTTTTCCCAAAGATAAGCCCCAAAAAAGGATGCTGGGTTGGTTTTTTTTGGGGGGGTTGTGCCTGGGAGTAGCTTTGTGCAGCTGGAAATCAGGGGTTAAGCTGGGCTTTGGAGCTGTAAGGAAAGGCTTTGGGGAGGTAGGGACACCACACAGGACTGGGGGAAAATGGAGAGGAAGGGTAAAAAAGTGGATTTTGGTCAAGAAAGAGACGTAGTCCTTCAGCACTTCTGCCCTTGGCAAGCCCCAGGCCATCTCACTCCCTCCTGGGCTCTTCCTAAACAATCCTGGCACCTTCCCTGTGCCCAGGAATTGTTTAGTTCTCGAGAGCTGGAGGAGAATGAGGCTGATTGCCAGGCAGGGCTGGGGAGGGCTTTGCATCCCTGCCAGGGTGGGATTTTGGGGGACACAGAATGGCCCCAGAGCTGGATCCTCCTGCTGGGGGCTCAGGGAGGAGGGAGTTGCTGAAGGAAGGGGTGGGAGGAGGGAATTGCTGCCCCAGGGCTCCCTGCTCCTGCCCTCCAGATCCCTGCCTGCATCCTGGCCCCTGCCTGCACCTCCATCCCTGCCTGCATCCCACGTCCCTGACTGTATCCCTCCCTATCCCAGATCCCACATCCCTGCTTTCATCCCAACCCCTCCTGCATCCCATATTCCTGACTGTATCCCTCCTTCTCCTAAACCCCACATTCCTGCCTGAATCCCAGCCCCCTTCCTGGGGGGAGGTATCCCTACTTACATCCCTCATCCCTGCCTGCATCCCTCATCCTCCCCATGCTCCCACCCACCCCCTTCCCCTGCCAGGCTGGCACATCCCCTCCTGCCCCTCCCTTGCTGTTCACCCCCTCCCTCAAACTCCTTTCCCCTCCCCCCCCCCCAGCCACCTCTCACCCCTTCCCTCAGCCCCTCCCTGAACCTCCCACCTCCCCCTGCCCCCCACACCACCCCCACAGGGTCCCCCCTCCTCCCATGTCCCCTCACCCTCCAACACACCCCAACATCCCCCAATACACCCCAACATCCCGCCCAACACATCTCAACATCCCCAACATACCCCCTCACCCCCAATACCCCTCGGAGCCCAGAGCTGCCCTTTCACCCCCAGGGTGCAGGTGGGCCCCCCATTATTTCAGCAGCCGTGAGGGGGATCCCCTGTCCCCGCGGGGGGGGGAGGGAACCCCCATCCATCCCTCAGCCCGTCCTGCACCCCCTGCCCAGGCCATGCCCCTCTTTGGCCACCTCACCTCCCATACACCGCCTTGACCCCCCCCGACACCACCCTGTCCCCCTTCCCTGGGCCGGACACACCCTGCATCCCCCTTATCCAGCCCCCTACATCCTCCTCATCCATCTCCCCTCATCCCCCCTCATCCATCCACCCTCATCCCCCCTCATCCATCTCCTGCATCCCCCTCATCCATGCCCTGCATCCCCCTCAACCATCCCTCCACATCCCCCCTCATCCATTCCCCCCTCATCCATTCCCCCCACATCCCTCCCCCACATCCCTCCCCCACATCCATTCCCCCCACATCCATCCCCCTCATCCATTCCCCCC